>NW_024720773.1:8010820-8083320 GCF_018991925.1 Homarus americanus | reverse complement strand
GAAACTAATTATATTGTAATATATTAATGGAAAAACGTAAACACAGTTATAAACAAAAATTTTTTATTTCCAAGTAGTAAATAAATTTTTTTATATTTCGCTGAGGTCGGCAACACCTGCATTGCCAGCCTCTCCCTGCTGTCCCGGCATCTGCCTGCCTTCACACAGTCACACCAGCCAGCCAGTCCTCTTCCACCCACATTCCTCCACTTGAAAACTTGTATTCTGAAAAAAAAGACACAATTTAATTGTCAATCTTCACCACATCTCGAGCCATAGCTCATACCACCTCTGAGCTTGTCCAATAAAACTGTTTTTTCTGTTAAGGTCATCACTATTCTTGATCTCTTGGTCACTTTAGAGTCTTTGCTAGTAATATTTGCCTTTGATGAGGCTGGCTTACGTCCCGGAGCCATGTGGAATGCATGTGGGAGGACAAACAGAAGAGGTAATCACAGTAGCGCTCACAGTACGGTAGGCAAGTTTTTAAAGCATATTTTATATACAGTATACTGTATATAATTTTTTAGTAAAAAACCGTGAATGGTCAAAACCGCTATAAAAAACCCCGCGAAAAACACTGGATTACTGTACTTATTATAGTTTTTTAGACTCCTTTTATTTTATATAATTGAGATTGTATCCTGAATTGTATGTTATGAAGATTGTAATTTTTGGAGAGTATTTAAAGTGTATTATTTTATTGTTTTTAGTGTCTGTCCATAAAATTAATATTAACAAGAATTAAATAAATTACTGTACATTTGACATATTTTTGCAGTAAATGTGAGAATGGTGTTGATAATATCTTATTCATTGACAGCAAAGATGAGATTGGGATGCCAACAGACTTCAAACACATCACACATGTTGGCTTCAATCCTGACACAGGGTTCTCGAAGTTCAATGTGGATGATAAGCTTGAAGACTTCTTTAACTTGGTGAGTAGTTACACTATTAAAGTCCAAAGGTTTCATTCATGATATAATATTTACTTATCCTGTCTGAACTGGGAGGAAAATTGTATTAAAGGGCCAATGGCTATGTAATAAATTAGAGTGGTACTCTACTGTATAAGTTAGAATGGTACGGTCGCAGTTTTAATTTGAACACGAAAAGCTGTAGCTACTGTATAATAAAACTGCACTGGTGGACTGTGAAGAAATTTAATCTCCTTTTGATATTCACATGACCATCATTAATCTGCCACAGGTTGGTGTAAGTCAGCAGCAACTGTCGGACACCCGCACGAGGGAGTTCATCTACGACTTCATTGAGAGAAATGGTGGAGTAGAGAAGGCCATGCAGGAGACTCAGCGCTTTGCCTCCAAACCCTTTCCAAGCTCCACTCCCCACATGGATCATTCCGCCATCTCTCCGCCCCCACCTCCGGCTAAATCAGCGCCCCCTCCGACACCCCCGATTATACCCTCCCATAATTCTCACCATGGTGGGTCGAGGGCCGCTCCACCACCTCCACCGCCACGAACCAACAACCACGCTCATCCTCCTCCTCCACCTCCACCCAGTTCTGCCCCGCCCCCACCTCCTCCCCATCCCAGAGGCCCGATGCTTCCTCCTCCAGGACAGATTGTTGCAGGTAGGATTGTATTACTTACTATTTCATATTGTTAACACTTGAGGAACATTATATCTATTAATATTTAAAGGATTTATGAGCTCATTGTCAGGAAGGTAATATGTCATGAAGCAGTATGATTAGATACTATTAATACCAGCGTTAAAGTACTGTAACCTTATCTGGTGTATAAGAGTTCTGGTATCACATTGAGTTTTATACATTCATAGTAATATTAGACTTAGAAATGGTCATCTTCTGTTGGTATTTGTGAATATTGAATAACTGTTGAGAAATCTTGACACATTAGTCATAACAGGAAACTTAAGGGAAACAGCCATTATTCATATTCCATTTTGTGATCCATAGAAAAATGCTGATGAATTATGAACCAATTTGCATTAAAGTAGCAAAAGCTGCTATATTATTAAAGGGGACCAAATTCATAAAATGCTTTTCTAATCCAATTCATCCATTCATCAGGACAAAAGACTGCACCATTGCCACCTATACCTGTTCCAATATCAAGTGTTCCTCCACCACCACCTCCAACCTCCACCATCCCGACTCTTCAACATGGAATTAAAGCTGCTGCTCCACCGCCTCCACCTCCTGCACCTCCATCTAATGGAGCACCTCCCCCTCCACCTCCTCCACCTCCTCCTGGTGGTGGTGGCGGTGGTGTTGGCGGCAGCGGTGGTGGCGGCGGAGGTGGCAGCGGCGGCGGAGGCATGCCTGCAGGTGGAGCCAATGTGGATGTCCGTTCAGCACTTCTGGATCAGATTCGTACTGGTCCTACATTAAAGGTATTTACTGGAACCTTCGTCCTGTGCGAGTCACCAGGTTTCTGTTATATTTCATTAATTGGGACTTTAATTATTAATGAAGAATTTCTTACCTTTTTTAAGCTTATGCATGAATGATAACCAAATATTTAAGCAAGGATTTTAACTACATATCACAATTTTACTTGCACTCACTTAAGCTCTGTTTTTCTCTGCAGCTCAGATATGTAAATATTTCATATTTCATTTAATATTTAGATTTTGTCTTGCACTTAATTGCATCAATTCCAGTATACTGTCTATTTACTTGCATAACATATCAGGGTTTTGTTATCATTTACAGTACAGTACAGTACAGTATCTATAGTACAGTACTGAACATTAAGATATCCATAATTTAAAAACTTTCTCAGTTCATAATTAAATAATTCATAAACAGCATATTGGTCTGGACTCCAATAATGACACAGTTTTGGGAAGAAAGTGCATTACTGTATCTGTCTTTTCCTATTTCACAGTTGCTGTCTAGAGCTTTAGGAATATCTAGTGATATTTGGTGATACTGTACTGTACTGTGCCTGTGTACTGTATATCTTTTCATGGCATTATTTACTCTTTATGGAAAACCAATTCAAAGGAAGAGTAATTAAAATGACTACTGTACTATACTTAATTTATATTTGGCCAATAATTAGGTTTGTATGATTGCTTTAATCTTATGTGAGCATTTCCAAACCATAAACCAGCAGTTAATGGAGTGCTGTTTCAAGCGAAGTTTTTGTGGTTATTAACATTTAATATGTTTTTGTAGACTGTACATAGAAGTTATAGGAAACAATTCCGCTTGAGGTGGAATTGTCACACTAAGCATTATGAGAAAACTTACTAAAACATAAGAATGAAAATTAATATAGTTTTTTATATATACTGCATAGATAATGTAATTGGTAGTAAATAGCACCATTAGTAGTTACATGAAGCTGCATAAGTTGGTTTACAGTTTGATAGAAGGCTGAACTGGTCATTTTGGGTGACTCTTTTCCACAATCTTGAGTCTCATTAGTGTAGTGTGAAAAACTTTGAGATTTTGATTTTATATGGAAATAAAGAAGGAAACTTGAATAGACGTGAAGTGAATGAGTCAGATGAGAAATATGAATACTCAGAGAACCTGTGCTGGGTAATGTAGTCATTAGTATACAGTTGTTTTAACCTATAAGTGTCTTTTTAACCCTTTGGATGCGACATGCGGGTAAACCCGCCCAAAATATTATATTAATTAAATGCGACAAGCGGGGATATCCCACGGCCTTGAAAAAACTTCCCCAAATGAGACGACATGCGGACATATTATGTATTGAGGTATAGGAGTATTTCCTGAATGCAATATAGCTTATTTTTGTACTATTTTGTTTGATATTATCTGAATATGTAATACATATCTAAATTTGCTGTTTAGTAACCAAATTGATTAAATTTATTTGCCATATACCAGACATTGATTTATACCAATTTCCTGCATTTTTGGGTATAAATGTCATTTTTTCTCTAAAATTTGCACACATATGTGAATTTTTGTTCCAGATTTGGAAAATATACTAAAAGTTCTCTAGGAAAAACATATAGAAAATGTGATTATATGAAATTCATTTTTGGCAGGATAATTGACACTTTTCAGGAACCGGCGCGAAATTTAATTACGCACCTAAAGAGTTAAGTGCCAGTTGTCTTCTAATAGCTCACCTTTAAAGTTGTCAGAAGACAATGAATTAGTATAATGGCCATCCTGCATTGGTACACCACATGTATTGTATGAACTTCTACCTACAGCTCTGGTTGATGAGTAACATTCTAGTGATTGTTGTTTAGTGAGAAGTACTTCAGTAATGGGCTATATGTAATGTTTTACTCCATTTACTGTACCCTGAATAGTAATAGGAAATGAGGATGCTCTAGTGTAGGTGAATTGTTGTACGTACTAAACATTAGCTGCGTGATTAATATTGGTTGGTTGTTCAGTTATTTTTATTAATCTAGTTTAATGACCTAATATCTGACTTACATGTGGGAATTCTTCTCATCATGTTGCCTGTTGATGAACATAATGGCAGCACAGAACCATAACTTAATATTTTTTTCTAATTTTATTGAAATTTGCTCCTAAATAAACAAGAGTGATGGAGAGCTGTTGACAAGCTGCATCATTGCTGGTTTATATATATATATAAAAAATCTCTCAGCCAGTTAATGAGTAAGTCAGTGAGGATTGGTATTCATAGAGCTGACTTGATGCAGCTGAAAAGGCAAAATGAGAAGGCTTCCCACACCCAGTAATAGCCAAGTAATTAACACTTTAAGACTGAGCTTGCTCTTTTCCCTCCTCAACAGGCCAATAGTCAGCATGGTCGCCAGGTATTATTCTCATCTCATGTTGGTTTTTACTGTAGCTTGGCTTTGAAAATGTTCTCGTGCCCAATTTTTTATTTTTAAGTAGCCTCCTGCCGTTGTGTGTGTGTGTGTGCGTGCATTTTATGAAGCTTTAAACTATAGTATTGTGTTTAGGCGTACAATTTTTTTTTTTCCCTGGAGAAGCTTACCGCCTTTGTGTGTACAGTATGTGTGCTGAGGTTTCTTTATGAAGTCTTGTTTCTGTTGTGTATATGTGTACCTAGGGATTCACCCACAACCTATTTTGCTGTATTGTGTTATCTGTTCACTGTTATCTGCACATATGCCTAATTTTTATAATAAAGCCTTCCACCATTGTGTACGTGTGCCCAAATGTTTTATAGTTATGTATCTGTCTGCTGGTGGGTGGGTGTGTGTGAGTATTTCAGGTTATTAGTATTATAATGATGTGGCTTGTGTCATTGTGTTCCAGTGGTTCAGTTGGCATACTGTACAGTCAGGTGATGGTGAAATGGTAAGCAGTCTTGTTGTACAGATATATTTCAATTGACTTAAAATTACTGTACTGTCGTTAAGATGTAATTCACTTATTTCAAATTGTTATATTTTATTTTGCCATGAAAAGTATATCTTTTTATGGAATGTGTAATGTCACTGGTAAGTAGACTAGAATGCTACAGGACTTTTAACCCCTTCACTACGGGGACTCCACTTTTGATATTTTACATGACTAACACTTGACAGTTTTGTTCAGCTCAGAGGGGAACCCGTACATAAGGGGCTTATAACAGTTTCATATATTCAGTGTAGCACTGTTGACTTTACTTGCTTGTTACAGCTTTTCATACGTTCATGCTTATGGTATATATAAATTGTCTGGGGAAAATTTACTTCCTTCTTGTTTTCTTATTCCTCCACTATTTTCAATAAGGGGAAACATAGAGTAGTGGAACTTTACTGTCCATCCAGTGGTCTCTGTGGAATGTAATTTTTTTTCCATCAACTTGTGAGAGATATGAAGTTTGGCTTACAGCTGTTTATAGTATTTTGAATATCTAGGTCATTTAATGATCAGAATTTTATATACAGTAATCTCCCCATTTTATCATTGTGAGAAATCCCAAAAGAAATTTCTCCTTTCTGTGCATTTGAGTGAATTTCCACGTGATTGCAGTGTGTACTGTCTTGTTTGTCAGCTCCATTCAAGCCTCATGCCCCCAGAATACCACCACTTGATGACCTGTATCATATAATTTTTTTTTTATTTAAACAAACTTTTTGATAAGCTATTCAGGATTATTTTTCTTAAAAAATAAGTGTTTCCTAGTTAATTAGAACTGATTTTATAGACTCCAATATCTTGTAGAGAATTTATTCAAGATCATTGTGGTACCAAATTCATCTTTCAAACACAATTAGAACAGATGCTTTGGATAAAAGTTTATACTGTACACTTTTTTGCTTACCATAAATATTTTTGCTTATGGTTTTTGCCTAATGTAACGAGAGAGTGTTATAGAGAATTGTACAACATGTAGAAGAGTGTTTCATATGATATACATTATTACTGCACTATAATATACCTGTTGATAAAAAAATAGCACATAGTAAATGTTAATAATAAATTACTGTAATGAACGATATTTACTGTATTAGTTATTCACTTATCAAGAGGCCATTGAGTCTTGAGGTGAGGAGGTGGTTCAGGCAGGAAGTAATTGTATGACATTTGGTGGCGTATATTTTCACTTCTAATTTCATTTACTGTATTTACTGAACTATACACTACACTACAGTACAGTATTTACATTTCTTACACTTCCCTTTAGTGCTCCTCAGCAACCCCCTCCACTGCCCCCTCAGAGGCAGCCGCTGAGTTACCCCCCTTTGTTGGCAGCCCCATCTTGTGTGAACTTTCCCCTGTAGTACTGGATTTTAGTCATGTTTATCCAGGTTGGGGGTACATGTGTTCGGTGCTGGACCCCAGTCTGGGTTAGAGGGAGTTTTATGTACGTGTACAGTAGTATTTGCATAAATACAGCTCTGTGCGTGTCTGACTGCAGTAAAGCCTCCGTAGCAATGGTGCTCCATGCCAGATGCATAGTTTAGACACGGAAACGTTCAACAGCTCCCAGAAAAATTCTGTAGATGTGCTAATTTTTCCAAGGATAAGAGAATTCCTATCAATAGCCAGAAATCTCTCAAAACTGGAATCACTTTGCACCAATTGTTCTGGTTAATGGGTAGATTACAGGTATCCCTCATTTAACAATGGAGTTGCATTCCTAAATAAACACTGTATACAGTTGGTACTTTACCTTATGTGAGGGCAGTTAGGACTCACCACAGGGGGTGAGGAGAGGTGCATTGAGTAAGAGCTTTACTCAGGACATTACCATGTTTCATATAATGGAATATCACTTTCAGATAGTGAGAGCTGTAAGAATAGAATTTTCATACTGTACAGTATAGTGAACATTAGTATAGTGAGTGATACCTTTACAGTGCAAACTACCTGTATTTGCCTTCTAGTGAATGATCATCATGCTTAATGGCACAATATGTTGGTTCTTGCCTTCAGTCTACAAACTCAAGAGTTATTGTAGTTAAATATGACATAACTTATATGAAAGTATAATATACAGGCTTTTTCAGCAGTTGCCTTAATATTATACACTGTAAACATAACAAGCCCCAATGTTTTTACGGTGTGGCTAAGTTTTTCACCTGTGTCTCATCTCTGTAACACATCAAGCAGAAAATGCCACTAGTACTGCTTCCACTTGCTGGCCTCTTTCGTGGTGTCTTGATAAAGGGTGATACTCTTAGACAGTCTTGAATATGATGCTGGCAAACCGAGAGTGTAACACAGATACAGTATAAACAAGACTTAAACCGTGCATACGCTGCATACCCTTACTTGCTGGTAAACAAAGCTGCTATGAAATCTACACAAACTTATTTTATTTTATTTTTAATTTTTTATATTTTTGTGATAGAACTTTTGAAAATTTCCATAAGGTTGAGTTTTTGTTTTGTATCTCTAATTCAGAGGACTTAATTTACATATTTTATCAGGGCAAATATCCATAACCTAATTATCTTTAATGCAGAGGCTGCCTTGGTAATTATACTATAAGTCATGTAACAGTAAACGTCTCCCGGTGGCGTAATCTGCTGACGTATCTACCATGTACAGATTTCTATAAAAAAAAATCCTGATTTAATCTACTGATACATCCTCTAGTGCTCAGACATATTCCTCCACCATAACAACTCCACTATTCCCATCACAGTTATAACATTTATTTAGATTTCCACACATTTATGCTCCTGTCAAATTGTAGCTCCCAAATCCGTTGATTAAGAACTACTTTATATGTATGCAAAAGCGATGTTTACTCTGGACTTTGCATGTTGTTTGCTGAAATAAGCATGTTTCATACCAAGGAGTGTTGACTGTAAAACCAGAGAGAACTTAGTGCTTATTGTATATCTTTGGAGTGCATGTACTGTATAGAGGTTAATGCTTGCTTTAAACCCATGTATAAAGGTTAATGCTTGCTTTAAACCCATGTATAAAGGTTAATGCTTGCTTTAAACCCAGGTATAAAGGTTAATGCTTGCTTTAAACCCATGTACAAAGGTTAATGCTTGCTTTAAACCCATGTATAAAGGTTAATGCTTGCTTTAAACCCATGTACAAAGGTTAATGCTTGCTTTAAACCCATTTAGAAGATAATGGTCACTGTAAAATGTCTTAGGTGCTAATGAGAGCTTGTTTTTAAGTGACACAGAAGGCTCTTAAATCATGTTGAGATTTTTGCTCTTTTTAGAACTATACAGTATACAAGTTTGTAATCAAGGAAGCCATGTATGAGTTAGTACTTATTAAAGCCACATATATAAGCTTCATCTGTTTGAATCTCTCTCTCTCACACACACACACACACACACACACATATATATATATATATATATATATATATATATATATATATATATATATATATATATATATATATATATATATATATATATATATATATATATATATATATATATATATATATATATATTATATTAGTGCACTTTAGAACCATGTATGTGATAGCACTCTTAAAAGCACCCCTGTATAACTTAGCACTGCTTAAAGCCATTTAGTAAACCACTCTTTTAGGTTATGTATAAAATAGCTCTTAAATATTCATGTACTACAGTATAGCACTCCTTAAAGCACCCATGTATGATCTGGTACTGTCTTAAGCTATGGATAAGTTAGCATTGACCATGTGAAAATGTACTGCATGACTGTTTCAACTAATGAGCTGAACCTTTAGGATGATTATTGAAATAATTGAAGTGTAATGTATTTATGTTACTCCACAGAAAGTAGAGCAATTGCAGCGGGCGCTACCCACAGACTCCCGCAGTTTGCTGTTGAACCAGATCAGATCAGGCATCAAGCTTAACCCTGTAAGTAGTGGTGTGGCGCTGTTTGTCCGTCTTTGGGTCTGTCATGTTAATAATTTAGGTTTCCACATAATAACTTTTGATTTGCATTACATAACATCACCAAACTTCACTCGAGAAATGGCTTTATATCCAGAGTTGTATTGATGTAAGGGTGAAAAATTGAAGAGTTAAGGCCACTCCAGGCATATTAAGTATCATTTGTGGGTAATATTATTCATCTACAACCTGGGCACCTGAAGAAAGAATTGCAGTATAAAGTAAGTCACAAGGGTAGAGGTAAGATAAATCTAATAGGGTAAAGGTTGGTCTGATACCAATGCTCCACCATTAAACACTGGTAGTCTTCATTTATCACAAATTCACACATCACAATTTTATCTTCCTGTATATCAACTTGTTTTTTATGACCAAAATTTAGTGTGAGTCATGGTGGATATATTTATTTTTCCACTTGGCAATGGATCATAATGTTTAGTTTACCCTTTTGATGCTGACTCCCACCCATAACAGACTATACCATACTAACACTGGATTATAATTACAGTAATGGTAGATATCAACTGAATCAGCATTGAAAAGGGTCAACAGAAGTTCACATCATCCAATTATGTTTTATCATAGTCAATCCTCTTTTTGCATACAACTTCTCTCACTCTACAAATTTGTCATCTTTAACCTCTGCTTGCTTTTATTCTGATAAACTCACTGTAAATGTAATTATGGTTTTTGGAATTTTTATATACAGGTACTCCCCGACTTACGACCGACTTGACTTACGTCCACCTGCACTTACGACCTGCCTCAGTCGTACCAAAATTTGGTCAAATTATGTATTTTTGAGTCCCAAAGTCAGTAAACAGACAAAATTTTCATCTGTAATTCACTTTAAAATGGCTGGCAAGCTTAAAAGTGAGTGTTTTGTGGTGCTGAGAAGAAAAAGAGACACCCATTTTAGATTTTCTATGTGTTATTTAAGCATTTACTACTTACGACCATTTCGACTTACGACCTGGATGTCGGTCCCTAACCCCATCGTAAGTCGGGAAGTACCTGTACTCTGTATATATTTTTATGTGTGTGTGAAGATATTTGTGCAGGAAAGTTGCTACAGTGTCTATATGATATTTTTAGGTGGAGGATGGAGATGGTGGAGGTGCTGTGAAGTCCTCTGAGCCCAAACTAGAGGGCTTGGCATTGGACCTCCATCGTGCGCTGACCAGTCGTGCTCTAGTCATACAGTCTGACGATGACAGCTCTGATGTTGAGGACGAGGAGGAGGATGAGTGGGATGATGACGACACTTGAAATAAGGCCAAGATCTATAAGAGAAGATAACAAAGGTGTACAAAACAAAATTATAGATAAACTGGAATTAAAAAATGTTACTGTTGATAATTATGGAAGTTTATTGCAAATTTAATTTTCTAAAACCAAAATAATAGTTGAAATGCTGTTTGGTACTGCCATTTAATTTTACCACTCACTAATATTTATTGGTATTAATGGAAGATTACATGTGTTCTCTAGAGACTAAAACATTTCCTGGATTTCAGAAGGAATTGCAGGGCCTTGTTGATAAACACACACAATAAATATTTAAAGCAATTGATTTTTCAAGACAATTTTCAGTGAGGAGTTGAGAACCTTCTGTGTGTGTATGCATGTGTGTGTGTGTGTGTGTGCGTGTGCTTCCACATCTCCAGACACCAAAATTTGAGTTGGAGAGAAAATAGGTCTTGTTCAATATGGAGTGTACAGAGCTGGTCCCTCAAAAGATGCCACCTTTGATGTAGGGAAATGACATGGGCATCATAAAGCATATATATATATATATACAGTATATATATACAGTATATATATACAGTATATATACAGTATATATATATATATATATTAAAATATAAAACTAATTAAATTATGGTAAAAACTTCTTAATTATTTTGATGGGTTAGTTTGTGATGAGAAGAAGTAGAATTCTAGGTAGGGAACTGTTGAGAATAATTGGCATAAAGTCATCTATTTATCTCAGTTACTAGACATTAGTCCAAGGAAAACACAGATCCTTAAGTGCAGTGTTCCTTATGTAAAGACTTAGTGTTGGTCTCCATCATATGCTGAAGATTCACAAGAGGCCACTGTTAAATTGTCAAACTAATGAATGTGGTGGTAAAACTATTGACTACAGAAATTACAATAATTTCTTGGCTATTATTTATTTCAAAGGAATATTCTTTGGCTGTACAGTATACAAGTGTCAAATAAATAGAGGAATATAATGTAATTTTCACATTTGTATCTAAAGGATATTTTGAATATGCAATAATATTATATCCTTAGTGCATAGTGAGTGAATATTATATAGATTGAAATTCTTCAGAATTTCATAAATGTATCTTGAGTTTTCCCCCTATGTACATGAAGAGTTTTGGATGGCAAATATTTTATTACTAATAGATAGAGTTAATAGATAGAATTCTCCATACTTCATCATGCCTTATGTACTGGATTAATAAAGGTGGACCTGATATAGAGGGATTGATAGGAGTTTAAAGATTGATACAGGTACAGTGATATCAGATCTGGTTGATGACCATAATATGCAACACATCTCAGCTGTTTAGATTTTTTACTAGAACTTGTATTTAGACTTTATCAATTTAGAGTTTGATTAGAGTCATCTAGTCAGTGTGATATGTATTTTTTAACATTCTGATGTGCATAATGAAAGTACTGTACTTGTCTTAATTTAGGCCAAAAGACCAAACAAGCTTTGATCAGTCATGATGGGTAATATTTAGGTCAACAGGTAGTTTATCATATATTGTATGTACAGACTCGTCCTTAACATGTACAGTAGTCAGAGGTTGTACTGACTTGCATCACCAAAAATCTTCTTAAGTTTTATGGTTGAAGAATTTAAAGCCTGTCGTCTTGTTTCATTTTCTAGTGAAGTACATCACCAAGACCCCTGTTCTTCCATGAGCTTTAGAAACTAGTCTGTAACCAATGTTCCGGTGAAGAATGTTTGATATCCTCTGTAATATAGTGTTTACACCTGTAAATCTTGTGCTCTCTGAAAAGATGGACAGTTATAGTTTAAAGTACATACAGTACTCTACATGCTTGCATGCATGGACTTACATGTACACACCCAGCATATTAATATGAGCACACATTGCAGTTAACTTTCAGTCATGGACTTCACATATGTATTGGTGTGTAAATATACATTCATGAATTCATTTTGAACACATGTAAACAATATTCACTGAGTCATTTGCTTACATATATTTTCATAGACACACCTGTGCACACAACACTTTCTTGTTGAATGTGTATGATGGTACATGCATACATTTTGTGTGAATGAATGTGTATGTGTGCTTGCCTCCTTCTCAGTCTGTGTATGTTTGATTGTATATATGATTGTGTGTATGTGTGTTAGTCATTTCATTCACCTTGTGTGTGTGCATGTGTACATGTGTGTGTGTAATATTTCCCTCAGTCAACAAACTAGAGATGTGGTTGTCTTGTAATATGATATATCTTCAGGGTATTTTAATATGGAACTGTTGTATAGTTAATATTATAGTTTAAAGTTTTATTATAGGGTATTACTTGTGTACTTAAAACAGTAGGTTAGGAGTGAAATAAGGGATGGGTGTGTAAACTTTTCCTCGCCTTTGTTCCATATACATTACTGGATTTGAATCTTTGAAGGAATTTATCTTAATTTTTCTGCTATATATTTGTCAGATCAGCATATCACGCCTTTGTCTTAACAGCGTGGTTACTGAGAGAAACCCGGGGGTAGTATTATATGATTTTCACCATGCTAGTACAGGAACAGACTTGTTTTGACTGCTGATACGATTTTTAATAACTCGCCTCCGTGGAAATACAGTTTAGATTTCATGCTTATTATTTTGTTGATAATGAGTGCCTATTTTTTTAATACTTATGTTATATTTCTTGTTTGGTATTTTTCTAGTTGGTACTGTGTCTGTTACTTGGAGTTTGTGTTCAGTATTTACCGATTAATTTTAAACTTGCTTCTTTTTCTCATGCTGTCGTCTATCTTCATCAGTTGGTGGGTCAAGTCCCCAGGTGGTGTTTGTGTCATCCACTTCACCACATTGTACTGTAGTTGGTCATTCTTGTATGATAATAATTATACACTGTCTGGCATATAACTGCTGAAGCCCATAGATGGCATTCCCATGTTCTGCATTTCAATCAGTCAGTCACTATTACAGTTCCTGCATTGTCTTGCATATAACAAACCAAGAATCTCTCCACAGAAAGTTGTAAATATTAAAGTCTATAAATTGTATTGTTGTATGATACATGTAAATGACTGTAAATTTGGAGTCATATATTGTGTTACACTAATGTTCACTGTCTCTATGTTAACTTTTTATTTCCATGCCTTAATTTTAGTTGCCAAAAGTTTTTAAATATTAGGAAACTGTTATCTACATGCATATACAGGCCAAATTTGATTTTACAGAGTCTAACTTGGATGACCCCTTACAAATTTTTATTTATTTTTTTCATAGTTGGTCTAGGGTGTATAATACTCCAGTAGGTGGGGCATTGTATTAAAGCATGGTTTTAGTCACTGGAGAATCTGTTATAATTAGGTTTCCATTTACATGATGGGCATACCAATACACAGAACCTTCAAGCATATGTTTCAAGAATGTGAGAGTGTGGTACTTAAAGTAACAAAGATGTTCAATCACTGAAATGTGTGGGTGGGGAAGATCCTGTATCTAATTGAAATAAGTACGTTAAGATACTGATGTAATACTGATATTCACATGATAATTTAAGCATACACCAGTGCTATATGTTTTGGTCATAACCTAACCTCAAATTATAAGGTACTGTAGTGCAGCTTTTTGTAAGTTATGAATCCTCGTGGGAGTGACATCTTAAGACACTATTGGAATTCTGTTCTGTTTACCCTACTTTGGAAGGAAGGTATAATGTGTTCTAAAGGCGAGAGTAAAATGTAATATTTTTCTCATACCACATCCCAAATATGTGCCATATCCCTTGCATACAACAGGGTCTTGAAAGTGGAATGTTACAGAATCTTCTCCAAACACATGTCACTTAAATAGTATATGTCATGGATAGGCCCTCATGTATGTTAAGTATTTCCACTAAAGGTACAAGAACACATTTTAAAAATATTCTACTACTTTCTTCTTTTGTATAATTCATGGTATTATGTACAGAGGGATTTTCTTTTGTATACTGTACCTTACTTTAACCAATTTTTTTTGTCAGATTAACTATGACAAATTGGCTTGTTTAATTATAATTGTGTGGAGGGTTTAAGAGTGACATGTGTGTTTGTGTGATAAAGAGGTGGGAAGTAAAGAATATTAATCGATTGGTTTTATAACTTTGCCGTGCACTTATGACTTATATACTGTCTTGTTTTCCTGCCAGGTATCACTTACGAGTTGTATTTATGTACGTATTCCTTATTTTGATTAACACGTTTATCAACTGGGTAATGTAATTGTTCCGATATATTACTCATTATTTCTGTCGATGTGATGAAAGATGATTTGCGATCTGATGGTATTTATAATTTGTTGTTTATTGTAATCTTATTGAATGTTTTGTTGTAGATATGTTAATAACCTGTAAAAAAAAATTGAGATCTGTTATTTTCATCTGTTAAGAAATTGAGATCTGATACTACTATTGATCTGGAAAAGAAAATATGATCTGAATATATTTTTGATATGAGGCTGCTAATGCTAATAATGTTTGTAACCTGATGTAAATATTGAATGACAACTTAAAAAGAGTCACTTACTATACCGATAATACCCTGCATCATTTTAAAGAATCATTTTACTTGCAAAAATTGCATTGGCAATGTAGTTCACCATTATTTATGTTACTTAGGAAGGCAGAGATAACTTATGTTACTTGGGAAGGCAAAGATCACTATGTTACTTGGGAAGGCAAAGACCACTTATGTTACTTGAGAAGGCAAAGCTCACTTATGTTACTTGAGAAGGCAAAGCTCACTTATGTTACTTGGGAAGACAGAGATCTGTTTTGTCATCAGATAATGTAAAATAAACATGTGTAATGTGTTTCATATTTCAGTTTCATTTATGGAAAAAAAAATATGCTGAATCTGCACTGGATATGGCAGGGGCTTCCTATCTTATATGTGTGTGTTATCGTCAACTGTTAAACTACAAGATTTATAAATGAATATGTACAGTATGGTTGGATGAATTGGTGTTGTGACTGTGGTCTATACTGTACATAAGATTTGTTGAGAACTTGTAGTTGTGTGTATATAGTGCATTGTACAGTATAAGTAAATATATTGTTGACTTGAAGTTCTCCATACAGTAGTACATTATCACACTAGTTTCTTGAACCTTCATCAGATGTTCCCGGTAGTTTGTTGAAATTTTACAGAATTAAGGGGAAGTAATTTATTGTATTGGTAATTGGTGAATTCTGGATAATGAATTAAAATTAAAGATAAATTTTGTTTAGGAAGTCATTTTGATAATGTAGATTACAAAATCTTTTAAGACTTGCATATCAGTCCAGTATAGTAAATGTATGATTTCAATTAATGCTCGGTCACAGAAGTTTTTAATGATTTCAGCTAAGGCTGGGTTAGGGTATGTCATAAACAGTAGAATGAAATCAATTGAGGCTCTGTCCTAGAAAACATTGGATTTTAACTTTAGCTTTAGCTTTGTCTTGAAAGATTTGGAGACCACGAACATTTGAGAATTGATCAAACACCTGAAAACACTGGAGTGCATCTGATTATCTTGAAGAGTCAATTTTCTTCCTTTTAAATTGTATAACTTAACAAGTCATTTCTTGTAATATGATTTTGTTTTTCTTAATTTCATCTTTGCTCTCTCATGGTTAAGTGTATAATCTTTGCTGATGTACAATCATATCCTGTTCAAATTAATGCTGTTATATTCTTTAGTAATTATGAGTGTAATAAACTGTTTATTGGATTATTGTGGTATTTATACAAATACTGTATAGTATACCCTTCACCAGCTACAGACCTTTGCACTCTCTGACTGGTTTCATTATTCTATTTGTGCTTCGCTATTGGTGATGTCATATCATCACCACCACCATTTTATGAATATTTTCTGCACATTTGTGGGTCAGCCTGATGGCATGGTGTCCTGGTTGCCATCAGGTAAATTTAAAGTAAGTTTCATACCTGGATGACCTTCCCATCACCAATCCACTTTTACAGATTAGGAAGGGGTCATTATATATAGGAATTCCAAAAGCCCTGTTTGCTGGTGAGAGAGAGTCACTAATTCCCTTTGGTAATCAAATATAACCAACCTACCTATTTCTGTGTGGCTTAAATAGTGAATTTG
The DNA here is from genome assembly GCF_018991925.1 of Homarus americanus. Lineage (NCBI taxonomy): Eukaryota > Metazoa > Arthropoda > Malacostraca > Decapoda > Nephropidae > Homarus > Homarus americanus. The sequence continues at coordinate 8,066,659 of NW_024720773.1, read as the reverse complement.
GGAGCCATTCAGTGCTGGTGCTGTGATGAATCGGTGCAGTCTGTGGTTGGTTGTCATTCCCTCTTCAGTGAGGTGTGGGTAGACATATACTGTACTGTACTGTGTATCTTCAACCTGACAGAAGAGAGGAGGAGGGGGGGACATATCTCTGGTGTGTAGTCACTTTCTACTGACACCTTTACTCATAGTCTTGGTGGGAAAATTAGGGCCATTACTAGAGATGAACTATTTAGGCATGTTAAGAACCTAGTTTATTGGCAAGACTCACAAAAATGTCTAGATTGTTCTCATGTCTTGTGTCTGTTTGAGAGATGTCTTCTGTGTGTAGGTTTTAATGGTTTATTGTGGTTTTAGTGACTGAAATAGGTTTAAAAGGTTTACTGTGATTAAATGAGTTTCAACTATAATTCAGTAAGGTTTAACAATTAGACTGGATTCAAGCTTAATTATCGAGTTTCGGCCATTAACAAGTCAGGTTCAACCATAATTCAGTGAGGTTCAGCTATTAATCAGTGAGGTTCAACCATAATTCAGTGAGGTTCAGTTATTAATCAGTGAGGTTTAACCATAATTCAGTGAGGTTCAGCTATTAATCAGTGAGGTTCAGCTATTAATCAGTGAGGTTCAACCATAATTCAGTGAGGTTCAACCATAATTCAGTGAGGTTCAGCTATTAATCAGTGAGGTTTAACCATAATTCAGTGAGGTTCAGCTATTAATCAGTGAGGTTCAACCATAATTCAGTGAGGTTCAGCTATTAATCAGTGAGGTTCATAATTCAGTGAGGTTCAGCTATTAATCAGTGAGGTTCATAATTCAGTGAGGTTCAACCATAATTCAGTGAGGTTCAACCATAATTCAGTGAGGTTCAGTGAGGTTCAACCATATTCAGTGAGGTTCAACCATAATTCAGTGAGGTTCAGCTATAATTCAGTGAGGTTCAACCATAATTCAGTGAGGTTCAACCATAATTCAGTGAGGTTCAGCTATCAATCAGTGAGGTTCAAACATAATTCAGTGAGGTTCAGCTATTAATCAATGAGGTTCAACCATAATTCAGTGAGGTTCAGCTATTAATCAATGAGGTTTTTAGTAAAGTTTAAACGATTCATTGACCTTGAAGTGGTTCAATGGCTCAATGATTTGATAACATTAAATTTTTATATCTAATTAGGTTCATATAATTGCTGTTTAACTTTGTTTTAGTGACGATTAATTGGGCGAGTCATTGAGATTTATAAATGATTTAATGAGACTTGATTTTATGTAAATCAGTGATGCGTCCTGATTCCAAGGCGTTATATAAGGTTCATTTAGCATACAGTGACGTCAGGTGGCGTTCATATAGAAGAGGGAGTGTGTGTGTTAAAGTTTTCATGTTGACAAGTTGTATCTGTGAAGAGTCGTGCACATCATCTTTGTATAATTATAAGCCTATGCGTTCTCTTACTGCCTTTAAGGAAATCTGTATGTCGTCCGCAGATTTAAGGACGAATTTCGAGTTAATCTGATCAATGTTGAAGTAGGTCAAGAAAGAGGTAGGTAGTCCTCAAGAGTATTACCCTCGTGTTACTCCTCTCTGAACTATTTGCTAGTTTTCATATTGTTGTCAAGCGCCTAGACTTTTATGGCTGCCTCTAATCGTAAAGTTATTTCCCCTGGGCAGATTTAGGATTCAGGTTGATACGGCCGGAATTGTTTAAATTACAGAGGAGTGAAGAGCCGGGTCAGTCCGGGGTTTGGGACCACCTACGAGCAGATAAGCTACTGAGTGTCGAAGAGCCCAGCCAGGGGTGAAGAATGAATTAATATAGTAAAACTTCCGGTCCGGAAAAACTGAACTCTGGCGAGAATAGGTAAAAGAAAAAGGAGCCGCCCATCTAAAGCTTGCCACTGTCTAAGATGATATACTGTTGTCGGTTTGAAGAAAACAACTCTGGAAACTGAGTTCTGATAATTCATACAAATGGTTGAAGAGAATTTGATAACCCCTAAAAAATTTCCCACAACATAGTTATCTGATAAGATATTGTACTTCGAGAGGTACGCCGGATCAGTGATATCTTTTATTTGCTTCAGGTACACATACTGTATTTGCTGGTGCTTATCCTATGGGGAGTTGGCACAATATTTTTTTCAGCTTTCTATTTTCAAAGACATATTATGATGCGCTAAATCAAAGTTTACGCAGGAGATAAGATGGACATCACACACGATGGATGAAAACATTTCTGCTAAGCAGCTGAAAAATGTAAGCTTCAAAAACAGAATTAACTAACATTGTTTATCCTTTTCGCCTGTAGCCAGCTCATAAGCCATTCGGGCTACCAGATATATTTGCCTAAGGGCAAACATATAAACGAGACTTATGCTTGTGATAACACAGTCCTGAGAGGTTGGCAGCCCTGCTCAGCCTCTCGAGGCTACGTCAGCCGCCAGGAAGTCCTCGGTCAGACACCGTCGGGGGCGTTACAGATGCAGTATTCTGGAGGCATTTTCTGCCCAACTGCGTCCAGTTTCGCATCCCACAGCCCCGTGAAGTCCACAGCTAGCAAGAAGGACGGAGACACTTCACTAAATACCAAACTTCCTTCTCCGCTCGACGGTTTAAAGGTAGGTAGTGTTCACAGCTAACGAACTGTAGATGAAGTGCCATTAGAAGTAAGAAAAATACACCCTAAATTCTAAATAATAAATACGCATACTCTGAGTATCCTTAAAGGGTAGCATTATTCTACGTAGATGATTGGAAAATATCTAAAATCCCCACGAAGAGCTGGTCGCCGGGTTATCAAACACGGACGGAGCAAAAACTACCAGTTAACGACGTGTTTAACCAAGTGTTTGCTCATGGAAAACCAGAGTAAAAATATGGGTAAATTATGTCTATTAGTTTTATATGAGCAGAGGCATTAGAGTGAGAGTTAAGGGGTGTTGGAGTTACGATAAAGTGATGATAAGAGACGACCTCCAACACACTAGTAATGTTGTCGTGACTATCAGCTGATGGTAGTCCCGGGAGGAGGCTGTAGTGAGTGTTGTTTCCTGTACTTCATTCTACTTGGTGTTTCCTTTGTTTTAATAAGACAAGTGTTGAATTCTTACACAGCGTTAACGTGACCAGTAATGACTGCTCACAAGACCACTACTGTACTGGTGTTTACTTTGCGCAGTGCTAGACTTTTACTTCATTCGCTTCAGTTAATGCATGGTGTTTTCAAGACCAATATTGAGTGTATACGAGTATAACGTTCACGAGACCAGTACTTCGTTATTACAGATTCACAAAGAACATAAGAACTAATAATAACACTTACGGTGATGCTTATTGACGTACTGTACAGGACAATAAATTAATTTTATTGGAATTAGTTAATTTTACTGCCACACCACCGCGTTAAGTACTGTACTGCGGTTTCCCTCAGGACTCATTAAGTTTAAAACTCGGGTTGAAACACGACGACCCTCTTCAAGGGAAGATGTTTCCTAATACGGGCCACTATGCCCTCGCTAGTTATTCCTTGCTGTGTCGCTCCTCTGCCGTGTAAAAAAATAGCATAATGCGAGAGAGAGAGAGAGAGAGAGAGAGAGAGAGAGAGAGAGAGAGAGAGAGAGAGAGATTCAGCCATGCCGTTAAGGTCAGAGAGATATCTTAAAGGACATTGCTTCATACAAAACGATTATATGTATCCTCAAAGTGCATGAGTATAGTGTGTACAGCCTTCCTTCCCCTCCCCTCCCCCGGGTTAGTGATAATGCATAGTATTAAAATTATGATAAGATTTACCGAAGGATAATAATATAAACAGCTGGATGGAAGAATTGGGTTATTTGTCTCAGCGTTTATTTATTTCTATTTTTATCTTATTTTATTTTTTATTTTAAGATAGCCTTCTCGATATTTATTATTTTATATTTAATATTCTCAATATATGTATGGTGTGTGTGTGTGTGTGTGAGAGAGAGAGAGAGAGAGAGAGAGAGAGAGAGAGAGAGAGAGAGAGAATTACATTTAGAAAAAATACTAAATTAGATACATTAACTTCAACAGGATTCACAGGGCGAGGCTCTTGGTATATCCCTTCAGTTGACTCAACATTGTTGTGTAATAAGCTAAATTTAACCTCAGATAAAGAAAATGCGATATGAACGTTTCTTCATTTGGAAATAATAATGACGTATTGAATCTAGCGAGGAAATTCGAACGGATAGGGACGTGGTGAGGTGATAGGAGTGATGGTTCTTGGACGGTGTGAACGGAAAAGTAATGTTGATGGAATAACCGATGTAAATAGGGCGAGGGATACGAGCTCAAGGATTTTAGTAGACACGTTAGGTGACAGGTATTGCCATAGATTGATAAGGTATTACAATAGATTAATTAACAGTAGAGGCGAGAGTGGAAAAGATACGGCCATAATTAGTAAAAAAAAAGCAGCTTATATAATATTGAAAGGGATTCGTGTGCAAATATTTTTCAGTGACGATAACGTTGATTTTTGACCGCAATAACAAGTCGCTGTGAATGGCAGATCGTAGTGATAAATAACTAAACTAACAAACATTTAAAAATATAGCTTATCGGATGCAAGTACGCGTGGTTTATGTAAAGTTATAATTTAAGATATTTTCTCGTTCAATTTTTTTCAATTTCAATTGTTTATTCCTTGATAGAGGAAGCGGGATCCTAGTGCTGTCACTAGGTACCCCTGTACAATGACACCAGAAGCATCTGGCAAGTGTGACAAGTGTATACAGCATAAATATTATAAAGGGGCTTACTAAAGCCTAAGGAAGGAAGGATATTCCTTTAACACATAATCAATGTTTTTTACAAAATATCTGGCCAGTATGGGGAGGATCATCGTGTCTCCGTCAGGGGGTCGTGGAGTGGTGGTCCAGCAGGCGTCACGGAAGCGTTGTGTGTGGGGACATCTTAGGAGGTAGTGAATAAGGGTGCCTTTCTCGTTCATATTTTTAAGGATTCTAACTACTGTATTGGAGCCTTTGACTGGAGCATTCAACTGGATTCTTCAATGAGGGATTAGAATGAAGCACTCGAATGGAACCTACATTGGCTTCACTTGACTGAAAACTTCACCTGGAGCCCTTGAAGAGAAATAAACTAACCTAACCTAACTTTTCTCAGCAAGATGAGTGGATCAAAGAAGATGGCCGGGGAACACCAGCCTTCCTCAATCCTCAGTAAAGAAGCCAACGACAAAATCTTCTCTCTCCTCGGCGCCAAGACTCAGGTAAGCACACTAAGGCACCGCCATTTCCTAAACCCACTCAAGCTCGTGTATTTCAGTAACTCAGTAAGCTTATGTACTTCACTGTAACTTACTAAGATCACTGAAAAGATCGTTAATTTTCACACACACACACACACACACACACACACCATTTTTGTTAGGGTAAATTTACCTTTGAAATATTAATCTTCTTCTTCTGCTCATTATTATTATTTATTATCATTATCATTATCTCCTAGGCTGTGAGCACTGGGGTGGCGTCAGTGGTGATAGCCGACCCTCCCTCCTACAGCCAGTGGCAAGACGTACTGACAGGAGTGGTCACCCTCACTAAGGATTACAACCGCAAGGCCTACTATCTCCAGGTCAGTCATCCCTCCCTCCCTCCCTCCCTTCAGCTCCCGTGTGTCTCAGGGATCAAGGTGATAGATATATAGATAGATAGATAAATAGATTATCATACAAGTTTACTGTACATTAACTCAGGATGTACAAGAATTTATCCTCTTCGCCACTGATCGGTCTGTTAGCTGCTTGGGCGGTCGGTCACGTCTCTGTGACGCACTGTTGGCAAGTACCGGCCATGCACTAGCTCCTGTTAGTACCTGAACCTGCTCCAGTGTTGGTCAAGTCTGGTCTTGAAAGAGCTCACACTCGGTGCCGTCACAACACTCTCTGGCAGATTGTTCCAAGAGTTCACAATTCTCACTCCGAAAAATTTGTCTTGACAATTTTCTGAACTTGTGGCTTTTTTAATCTTAGGAAGCGGTAGCGTGCTTGATGATAAGCTGAGTTAAACTTTAAACTTCCTGTGAAAAGACTACGTATATTTATCATCGATTCGCTGGTTCCTGGTATCTTGTTCTTCATTGTTCTCCCTTCCTTCATTTTTTTCTGTTCTTTCTCCCATTTTTCAACTTTCTTGGTATCTACAGTATAGTTAGTATCTGTTGACTGTTGTTGTATTTATCTTTATTTTTTGTCATGTGTAAGACCTTAAAATTCTTACAGGTATATAATATGGTGGAGTGGCAGAGGGTGCAGGAGGTAGAGTTGACCAAGGGTATGTCCTACCAGTGCTCCACGCCGCTCTTCCACCAAGTCCCCGCCCAGGTGTGACGTTTGTTGTTGATATTGGACGGTACTGTGATGGGTTAAAACCTATCTCTATTAACCCTTTCACCGCGTGTCACTCTCTTGTCACCTTAGGGTAACCTCCCGCTGTGAAAGGCTTAACATAACATTACCCCGACCTGTAACATTGTTCGACTAATGCAAAATATAAAAGAATCACAAAATACATTATTATATCTTAAGTTAATTTATCCTGTGAAGATATATTGTTTTATTGTAAATGTGTTCAGGGAAATGTAAAGTTGTACAGAAAACCTCCATTTAACGGATATTTTCTAACGACTATAGTCCGTTATATGGAGGTTTTTATAATTAACGGACTGGATATAATGGCCTGTACTCTCCCATATAGTTTGTTATATGGAAATTTCACATCTAACGAATATCGATATAACGAACCATACTCTCCTATATCGTCCGTTATATAGAAGCTTATATCGGCAGGAGAGGAGGATGGGGTTCAAGTTTGCCAGTGAGGTGGATGCCAAGTGCTTCGCTGAGTCGGCCAGGACGGTGGTAGTGGGTGCCGGACCTCGGAAACCAGTGGGTGAGTGATCTGTCTCTCCCAGGTGTGTGTTGGGGAGTTTCGGGTGGGGTGTTGGGAGAGGTTGGGAGGTTGGGGAGTTTCGGGTGGGGTGTTGGGAGAGGTTGGGAGGTTGGGGAGTTTCGGGTGGGGTGTTGGGATGGTTGGAAGGTTGGGGAGTTTGGGGAAGGTGGGGAGTTTCGTGGGGTGGGAGTTGGAAGGTTGGGAGTTTCGGGTGGGTGTTGGGAGAGGTTGGAAGGTTGGGGAGTTTCGGGTGGGGTGTTGGGAGGTTGGGAAGGTTGGGAGTTTCGGGTGGGGTGTTGGGAGAGGTTGGGGTTGGGGAGTTTCGGGGGGGGTTTTGGGTGGGGTGTTGGGAGGTTGGGAGGTTGGGGAGTTTCGGGTGGGGTGTTGGGAGGTTGGAAGGTTGGGGAGTTTCTGGAGGGTTGGGAGTTTCTGGTTGGGAGGTTGCTGGGAGGTTGGGGTCAGTTTTGGTGGGGTGTTGGGAGAGGCAAGGTTGGGGAGTTTCGTTGGGGAGTTAGAGGTTGAAGGTTGGGGACTTTCGGGTGTTGGGGAGTGTTGGGGAAAGGTGGGGAAGAGGTTTGGGGAAGATTTGTTGTTGGGGAGTTTCGGGTGGGGTGTTGGGAGAGGTTGGGAGGTTGGGGAGTTTCGGGTGGGGTGTTGGGAGAGGTTGGGAGGTTGGGGAGTTTCGGGTGGGGTGTTGGGATGGTTGGAAGGTTGGGGAATTGGGAAGTTGGGGAAGGGTTTGGGGTGGTTGGGGTTATTTGTGTGGTTCCCAAAACATGATAACGAAATATTGTTGCACAGTTGAGTATGTTGCAAGACCATATAGAAAGAATAAGTTCACTGATAATGCCAAGTTCAAGAATACATTGAGATTGAACGTTGTTAAGTTCCTGGGGGTAAACTCGTTCAAGATAGAGCATATACAACCTTATCTAAAACTTTACATTACTAAGTTCTTGGGATAATTGTGTACAAAAGTTCCACAGTTTAAATGAGAATAATATCTATATGTGGGAGACTTTTTACCTTATAAAAATTGTACATGTGAAGTCAGTTGGTAACCTAACCTAACCTAACCTAACCTAACCTAACCTAACCTAATCTAACCTAACCTAACCTAATCTAACCTAACCTAATCTAACCTAACCTAACCTAACCTAATCTAACCTAATCTAACCTAACCTAACCTAACCTAACCTAGGGACGTTTAACAATCATCATGTTGGGTTTCAAGAACGTGTATATATCCTGCAGGTCGTCCACCACCATCCCCGAGAGAGCAAAAGGCGTCTTCCCTACAGCAGGAGCCGCAGCAGAAAACAACTGTATTTTACTTCCAGAACCCAAATGAAGGAAGTGGTGACGAGCAACAACATCCACAGGCAGGAACACAAACACAAAAGGAAACAAAGGAACAACAGGATCAGCAGACACAGCAGGATCAGCAGACACAGCAGGATCAGCAGGCACAGCAGGATCAGCAGGCACAGCAGGATCAGCAGGCACAGCAGGATCAGCAGGCACAGCAGCAATTCCTATTACAGCCACAACAAAGTCTACAACCAGAACAGTGGCAGCAGCAGGGCCCACAGATAGCCTTCCCTCCCTTACCTCCGCCTCCAGATAAGACCGCCGCACCAGACAGAAAACGAACCTTTAAGAAACTCACGTATGTATTTTCGTGTCTTTTATCAGAGGTTCAAGATTGCCACCCTACTGTTTCTAGAACCTTTGTGGGTATATGTGTGTGTGTGTGTAGACAAGACGCTTATTATACGTCTGCGAGATATAGAAACAAAATATCATTATTATCTATAACTTTGAAAGGCTGATGTTAAATAATTACAATACAGATATTTAGGTGTGTTAAAGATATATAGGATGTCCGAGAAAAATGTCCCTGCCTTCCTCCCTCCCTGCCTGCTCCCTGCCTCCCTCCCTTCCTGCCCGCTCCCTGCCTCCCTCCCTCCCTGCCTGCTCCCTACCTCCCTCTCTTCCTGCCTGCTCCCTGCCTCCCTTCCTTCTTGCCTTCTCCTTGCCTCCCTCCTTGCCTGCTCCCTAAGACACTGTGAGTTGGAGGGAGGGAGTCAGGTACATTTTTCTGAGACACCCTATAGAGGCCTCGTCAGTAAGTCAAGTAGTAATTGTTCTACGTTTATAATGAGACTGGTGTTGTTGTTTAAGGTATTATTGTTGTTTTTATTGTTTTCATGGCCTTAATGATAATGCCTGTGTTGTTTTCGTTGTTTTTATGGTCTTAGTGGTAATGCCTGTGTTGATTTGGTTGTTTTCGGTGTTTATGACGTATTCATAACCTTCACCCTCCTCCAGGAAAGACATGATCGGCCACCCCACCAACTTCCAGCACCTGTACCACGTTGGCTTTGATCCGGGGCCTTACCCTAGAGAGGACGATATGGACAACCAAATACCAGCCCAGGCGGTGAGTAAACAGGCGCGATGGTGTAGTCATTGTAGTTTAAAGTCTCATTGTGGGGGATATGACTTACTGTGGGGAAACTTCGACGCTGAGGTTAAACACACGTTAATTTGACCTCCTGTAGGTGACCACACGTTAATTTGACCTCCTGTAGGTGACCACACGTTAATTTGACCTCCTGTAGGTGACTCCCACATATCGAGTTACCTGGCACAGTTTAGACAACACACTTGACGCTGTTAGTTGGTTTCCACATAGTGAATGCATTTTTAACTAGATATCTGGGTGATTTCATATACTTCTTTTCTAATATCACTCAGAACAGTAATTATACCTTTGTCCTCCAGATTGCAGAAACAATGAAGCGACCTGCACCACCGCCACCACCACCCACTCCTAGAAAACAACAAGTTCCCAAGACCTCAGCTAAAACGTCAACTAACAACCCCGATTCAGTTGATACACCACTTGATGAGTCTTCTGAAGCTTCCAACTGTGTCGATGATTCTCCCGGTAGCTCGGTGTCATCTCCTGATAGATCCTCTTCAAGTGATGGGGAGGGGTTCCATGACCTACCTGCATCTTCTGCTACCACGTCTGCAGCCATGATCGACACATCCACCGAGGAGGTCTCTGCTGTACTTCACTCACCCAGTCAGACGTTGCCTCCCCCTGCCCCAAGTGTCGTCTCAGAGGGGAGTGTCTCTACTGATGTTATGACTGCTTCTCCTCCTCCTCCTCCTCCATCTCTTCCTCCTCCCTCTTCTCCTCCACCGTCTTCTCATCTTCCTCCTTCTCTTTCCCCTTCCTCTTCTCCTCCACCGTCTTCTCATCTTCCTCCTTCTCTTTCCCCTTCCCCTTCTCCTCCACCACCTTCTCATCTTCCTCCTTTTATTTCCCCTCCCTCTTCTCCTCCACCACCTTCTCTACCTCCTCCTTCCCTTCCCCACCCCCCTTCTCCTCCTCCTCGGGTTGCTTCTTCAATCACTTCTTCCTCCTCAGGTGTTTCTTTAGCTAATGATACAAACTCTGATCCCGTTTGTACCCTTGAAATGACAGACCAAAGTACTGCTGATTGTTCCACAGACTCGACCTCCCCTCAAGAGTTAACAGATGAAGCTGCGTCCACTATTGCCTTAGAAACAAGTGAATGTATAGAGCCGGGAACATCTAGTGAGACCACGGAACCACATTCTTCAGACAATTCCGAAGAGTCACATTCATCTTGTGATTCGATGGAGCCAGATGTTCCTTGTGATGCTGAAGTTACAGGTGATCCCACGTCCACCGCCCCAGAGGACTCGGGTATTCCCTCCTCAGTTGTGGGTTTGGAGTCAGACCCACCTACCTCCACCTCGTACTCAAGGCCCTCTCCCTCTACCACCGTTTCCGAAGAGCCAAGTGCTGTTGCATCCACCACCACAAACACAGAACCAAATCCCTCTACCACCACTACAACAGTACCGCGTCCTCTCCCACGTACCACATTTATCAAAACAAGTCCTACCTCCTCAACCACCGCAGCCAGTGAGCCAGAGCCCTCTAACCCCACCACCACAACTGGGGAGTCTCCGTCTTCCTCTACCACACTCACAGAATCAACCTCCTCCACTTCCTCCACCACAACCTCTAATCCAAACATCTCTAACGATTCTACGTCCCCAGACACAAATTCAGTATCCGAAACTCTCACTGGCATGCCTCCACCGGCTGCTCCTCCTCCACGACAGAAAAGGAGGCGACCTGTGTCCTGTCTTCCATCAGCGAATACTCGACCAGTCCCGCCTCCAGTACCACAACCACCCCCTTCGTAATGTGTTCAGCGCCCTCTCTGATCCGCTCCACCAGTTTCACCTTCACGTTCTCCTTCTTCTTTTCACATTGCTTAACTCTTTTTTTCTTACATCTTATCCCCCCTTTCTCTAACCTCACATAATCTTTACTAATTCTCACTCGTGTTTCCTGACCCATCCCTACCCATCGCTTGAAGAGATATACATTTAAAGTTATATATTATATTCTGTATTCCTCATATATCTCACCAATGATGTATTATATCTGATGTAATTAGTGTATAGTGCCCATATTATCCCTTAAAGAGAATTTATGTATATTATGAAGCCGCTTGTATTTACATATATGACTTAGCCTCTGTAGATTATCCATAACTCACTAGAATCAAGATTGAGTCGAAACCAAAATCCTTCAGAATATATTAACAGACTTGATTTGTTTACATAGATGATTATTATCGTTTTAGGGTTTTTTACTTCGAGTTCCAATGTATAGAATATTGTTTACAGTTTACTAAAGATAACAGAGTAAACGTCAAATTCCCACCCCAGGCTTGTGAATGACGTATGGTTGATCGTCCTTTGTTTTAATGATTGAGTTCTTGAGTTCAACCAATTGTTATCCAGATTCTGTCATTTTAGAATTCAATAGGACCAATAATAATAAGAGAACATAGGCCCGAACCCTTTAAGACACACATGAACCATTTATGTTTTCATACAGGGTGACCCTCTCAAAAAAAAAAAAGTTCCTGTGGATCTGAGACACCTAAGTAACCAAAAAAAAAAATCATTTCCTTGTTATAATTCGAACAAGGTAGTTAGCTATGTTTTTTTAATTATTACATGTGTACAGGGACCTTATAATGACAATATCTTTACCTTTTTGTTATTATTTTGTTAGTTTAATGAAGAGTGGGCTAGGCTACTGCTGTGTTAACGTTGTGTCCGTAGCCTAGTATTGTGAGGCTTGGTTAAATATGGTTAAATAACATGATATAATATTGTTAGATGTCAGAACGTTAAGGTAATTATGTTAAGAAGCTTCAGAAGGTCTTGCAGCATAACAGAATACAACATAACTGTCCATAGTTTAAAGAGAAGAGAAAAACAGATATTGAAGTTTTTAATTTGACGGGTCATGTTTTCGAGGTTTATATGATGATTCAATTTTGTTTCAGGGTAATTTATTCATATATTGAATTTATTCTGTATGAGATTATGATATAGGTACAGGTGATATAATGGTACTAATCGTTTTACTTACCTACAGTAGATACGAGTGAAATTAATTGTCATTATTGTAGCGTCGTATTTTTAAAAGTATCGTTGACATCAGAGTTAGATATTAAATATAATTACATTTTATTATTAACTGCCTAAATTGTCTACTCAAAACTGGATGTATTTAGAGTAATTTTAAAGATTACCCGAAGATTAGACACCCAGGCTAACCTAACCTAACCACACTGTTATACTCCCTAAATTAAGCCACAAATTTATGTCTATTAATGTGGATTTATTATGGCTGATTAATCCCCAGAGCAAAAAATGGCTGATTCGACTCATTGTTAATATATCGACTCTGACACTATGTATGGATGTATTGGCTGACTTAGTGTGTTTGTAGGTGGATTTTTGTCTGAATAATTATCTGCTTTGTTTGTCTTATGAATTATTAGCTGGCAAGGGAGTTTTTTTTCTGATCTCTCTCTCTCTCTCTCTCTCTCTCTCTCTCTCTCTCTCTCTCTCTCTCTCTCTCTCTCTCCCTCCGTACACCTCCCTCTGTCCCTCCCTCAGTCCCTTCGTTTCCCCTCCCTCGCTCCCTTCTTTCTCCCTCTCTTTCCATTCCCCTCTCAGTCCCCCTCTCAGCCCCCGCCCCCACTCCTCTACCCCTCTCCCCGCGTGGTGTACAGTGTTCAGTACTCCCGATCAATAAACTACTTCCATCATACTGTCCACTATAAACCTTGCAAGCCGACAGACACTCTCAGAACCCAACAGTCAGTCAGTTAACTAATTGTAAATAATAATAATATATCACCTTAACGAGTACCATTGAGTTTTAATGAAGTTTCTTGTTGGTTATCGGTACATATGTTGTTAAGTCCTACATCATGTAATATACAGTATGTACCTAAGTAGCTTATGCCTGTAGAGTGACTGTGTTGAAGGCGCGATCCTCATATTAAGTTAATGGTAATAATAATAGTATTTTAAGGTATATGAAGTTATTAGGAATTATTTACTTTAGATTTTATAAGTAAGATGATATTGGAGCAAGTGTTAACGAGGTTATCATAATATTTACAGTAACATATCTCTTAACACTAGCCAGTTTAAGGATGTCATTTATAAAGTTCATCGTTTATTCTATTATTTCGAGATAAATAATTTGGTAATATCTATTCACAAACTACTGAATTTTCCTCGGGTTAATCAGTAATTCCTGACATAATGATGGCATTTTTGGGAGTAAGAAATGGCCAACATATCCATTGCATGACAAACTTCTTTATATATTATCGAGGAAATATCTATTGAGAGTATGAGAGCCATTATATACGGCGTCTTTGTAAGAAATGTGAGATAATTTACAATGACGTCTTATCTCTTATCTCCTATCAGCGATAACATCTAAAATGGAGTTACTTTGAAAACACGACTGACAAACAAGTCGTAATACTCAACCCCAACTTCTCCCAGCGATGAAATACATGTCTGTTTTGTAAAGTCTATAAAACAAACAATAACAAGTTGAAAAAAAAGATGATGTACAATATATTTAACGACATGAACATACAGAATCATGCGAGTGACCATGTTTAGTAACCCCAAATATGGCAAATCCGTGTTGGTGAGGTTGGCAATTACGCCATTGAGTCGCCTGAGTGAATAATCGTCAGTTGTCAGCGTCACGTTGGAGGAGAAGGACGTAGTGAGTCGTCGCTTTAGTTAGCCAGAATCTTGTGTGGGGGGAGAGTAGAATGTTTTTATTTGTTGTCTGGACCAAAACACCTTGTGGGAGACTGTGTGACTCTTACGAGGGTCTGAACACCCATGTGGACTTTGCATCTCAGAACCCGATGTAAAAACTGCTGAATATTGTGCAACACATACCTAAACATTGTAGAGGACAGCGTGAGCCAGCTACTTGGATTTAAACATCGCTGAGGACAGTATATTTCAGGTAGGTAGACGGGTGACTTATAAACTGTGGTATATAAACATCACCTGTGGTATATAAACATCACCTGTGGTATATAAACATCACCTGTGGTATATATATAAACATCACCTGTGGTATATAAACATCACCTGTGGTATATAAACATCACCTGTGGTATATATAAACATCACCTGTGGTATATAAACATCACCTGTGGTATATATAAACATCACCTGTGGTATATAAACATCACCTGTGGTATATAAACATCACCTGTGGTATATATAAACATCACCTGTGGTATATAAACATCACTTGTGGTATTTAAACATCACCTGTGGTATATAAACATCACCTGTGGTATATAAACATCACCTGTATAAACATCACCTGTGGTATATAAACATCACCTGTGGTATTTAAACATCACCTGTGGTATTTAAACATCACCTGTGGTATATAAACATCACCTGTGGCGTATAAACATCACCTGTGGTATATAAACATCACCTGTGGTATATAAACATCACCTGTGGTATATATAAACATCACCTGTGGTATATAAACATCACCCGTGGTATATAAACATCACCTGTGGTATATAAACATCACCTGTGGTATATAAACATCACCTGTGGTATATAAACATCACCTGTGGTATATATAAACATCACCTGTGGTATATAAACAGCACCTGTGGCGTATAAACATCACCTGTGGTATATAAACATGTACCTTAACACCCTATTTCGTGAAAACTAAACATCAATTTAAACTTCGAGTGACAATGCAAACAGTGTAAACATCGTGAACATTGACAATTATTATGAAGGCAATTTCTTTAGACTTTTTAAACATTTAGGAGCTGTTTACAATTTTTATTTTGCTGATTTAAACGTTTGTGTGAGACAACATTGACCAAAACATTATTAGTGACATTTGCATAGTTCTTTTACGGTATGGTACAACTGTGTTTACCTTAATATTATAGAGGACGTCTTTAAGCCAGTTAGTAGTACAATAGAAATGCTATGTTTAACTCAAATTCCTAAGCCAAAAACATCTCTGAAAACTAAACATCGTGGAAGTCGTAATGTTGTATTTGGATCTAAACATTGTGGAAATATTTTAGTAAATTTTAAAGACCAAATTAAGTGTTATACAAGATAATAGAATGAATAATATCCCAAATACGAAAATTTCAATAGTTATCCTGAAGTATATTACGAGTCAGCTGTTCTGTAAAGACGTAAAAAACATCGATATAACATAAACATTACAGAGAACGCTTACACATCAGTATAAACTTAGCCACTGTAGATAACAATAGCCTCTGTTGTTCCTCTACAGTTCTTGTCAACCATTTAGTGGAAATAAAAAAGTCATGAATACGAATTATGTAGTTTATCTGTTGAAATAAAACAAGAACTAGAATTTCAAAACACGTGTTAATGTGTAAGTTCAGTTTAGTTCAATTTTAAAATCGTTATATATGTTTATATAGATTCAGCATTTGTATAGATAATTTAGGTATACAAATATCTCTACCATTGTCAATTTATATGTCAATTTTACTGACTATCTAGCCATCTATCGCTTCATATGGTTGCGTAATGTGGACGACTGACAGGCGCTGGGGGTGACTACTACATTACGTGAAGTCTCTTAACTGATCGATGTAAGATAAGACACATAACTCACGCTCAAAATTACTATCGAAAATACACCAAAACTCTACTATTAACTTGATACATTTAATGTATTCTTACGTCTTCTGTTATGGGAAATATTTATCTTGTGCCAAAATTAAAAGTTGTATCGGTATTTTAGCGTTGGTCTGCGTGAAAATGATCAGTGTCGCAAACGTATTTTATTTAAGTTATTGGTAGATTTGATTAATATAGTTTGTTTCTATATAGTATTAATGAATGAATAACTAACACCTTGTGAGCTAAATAAATCGACAGTTGTGTTTAATACGATGGCGGATTAACCGGCATCCTTCTCTTATCAGTTAATGTTGCATCTTTAGAAAATAACTAATATTTTCGTTAATAAATATAACATTTTTGTCGATATTGAAACATAATAAAAAAAAATCATTCTATAGAAAAAACAAATAAGTAACGCCTTTTCTCTCTAAAAATATTGTAGCATCAGGCGAGTGGCAGATGATGGAGCAGCAAGCACTAGGCTGCGTGAGGCCAGCAGACAGTTATCAACAAGAGCAGCAGACGACGATGCTCTACGCCACACCAGCCTCACGACCTGTGGCCACTGACAGAAACTTCACCAGGGCAAAGGAGAAGAGAAAAACCAGGTAATGACACCGTCGAACTAGTTATTAGGTGTATAGGTAATCTCAATAGTTTTTCTTGCTCTATTTATAAGTAAAACAGTATTATTCTAATTCGTGACTACCCTGGATTCTCCCCACCCCACTTTGATCTTTAAGCTTGAATAACAACGCAACTTATTTGACGCAGTTACTCCTATTGTTGCTATTATCTCATTACGCTATATTTTCTTTGTTTTTGTGCGTGTGTCTGTGTAATGTGGTGTGTCAACATTGCTCGGCTGGGCCATGAAGAAGGGACGCCCAATTTCGCACTTCATTTTCAGGTATTAGCGATTAACAAGAGTCTTTGTGGATTACGATATAATACTGACTCTTTTTATGTTAAATCTATAGTGTATTTTATGTATATATTTTGTGACTTTTACGAGTAGATTAGTATTTCATGTGTTAATGGGATATAGAATAGTTAGCCCAGTAATCATCAAAGAAAATGGATATCGATTTATGAAAAGGTAAACTATAATATTTTGCCACACGCTAATCCCTTTGTTCAGTGGGATAGAAAATGTTGGGTTATGTGTCACTTAATTAAAAGGCCAGAGGAGTGTCATCTATAGAGTCTCATTAATCCCGCGTTTGTAGTGGGATCGGCTTTTCGGCTTCTGTCAATTATCACTCCTGTTCTTCTCTCTTTGATTGTACTATCTACGTGTTATACATTTCCGTCACATTTTTTCCCAGTTTACCCTTCGTCTTTCTCTGCTTCTCCTACTATCCACCACTGGCATTTCCGCTGCTCTTCTCATTATATTTTCTCCCCTCAAATATATTTCTTATCCATCTCAATCTCGACTCCTCTGTTATCGTAAATACTTTCTCAATTCCTCGTCAGAGAGATATCCACTGATAACGTTTTTCACATTCTCAATTTCAGTTCATTTAAGTAATATATTTCAGTTTTTTCCTCAATACTCAAGTTTCTTTTCCATTTAATAATATGTATTTAATCCAGGGGTACATCAAATTTTTCTGACCCGGTATCCCTTGAGACAACATTGACTCATAACCTCATCACCGAGACACAATATAGAATGGTAATAAGCTGGATAGAGGAAATTCATTTTTTGTTATAATTTACACTCTATTAAATATGTTAGGATTAGCACATTATTATTTGAGGTCGAACAATCCATTTTTGTTTACTCGTCAGTGTGGGGCAAGACCATAGTATGCACATGAACAGATAAGCACACACACACACACACACACACACACACACACACACACACACACACACACACACACACACACACACACACACACACACACACACACACACATGAGAGTACAAACGATAACTCATACACCTGCCTGCATTTATACCACACACATTCATCCCAGTCACCCTTAGACCACCAATCCACACACACACACCCACACATGACTTTATCCACTTGCCTACATATTCCACACCTGTCATACAACCTCTCTTTAATTAACAGGTAAACCAGTCTAACACATTATATTGAAGTAGTACACTGTTATTATGTCTTAGTGTGAGGGTTACGGTGTTTAGTCTTCAAGTACAGCAGTGGTGTAAATTCTTGCTCACATAGATAGGTGTTTGGGAACATCAGCATTAGAGATTTGACAGAGATATAAGCCATAGCAGGGTGGGAGAGACTCATTTTTTGACGAAACTTGTGGAATAAAGTCATTCACTCAACCCAACCCATAGCCCAACCAAATCCAACCAAATCCAACCAAACACAACGCAAGCCGACCCAAACCAAACCAATTCTCCGTATCACATTACCATTTTTAATCATCCTTATCTAGACTCAGGATATAGAACGACAAAAACAATTCCACTTGTTATTAATTATGCATTGTGGGGGGTGTGGGGGTGTGGGGGGTGGGGGTGGGGGGGTTATTTACAGATTTAGAAATGACGTAGTTGTTTTTTTCTCTCACGCTTTTGTTTACGTTTCAGTCGAGGAAGAACAGACGATGCCCAGCCCCTCAGCAAGAGCATGATCGGCCCACCTATTGACTTCCAACATGTTAGTCACGTTAATTTTGATACCGCCTCATCCTCCCCCCCGACCAACACCCCATTCAGTGAGGTTAGTGTGTGTGTGTGTGTGTGTGTGTTGTTACCTGTGTATGTATTGGGGTCATTGTTATGGCGGTGTTCACTGACGTAACTCACACACACACACACACACACATACACACACTACTATGGAAGTTTAGTTTATATATCAACACAAACTCAAAGTAATGTTTATATAATACCTTAAAGCGATGTATATAGAGTACCATAAATTAATGAATATCCAGTGAAACCTTCCATTTAACGGACTATATTGAGATGAAATTCCGTTATATCGAGGGTCCGTTAAATACGAAACCTTCATCTAACGTCTTGTATGGAGATAAAAGTGCGTTATATCGAGGTTTCACTGCATATAGTATACAAAAGCGAAGTGAGCATCGTAACAAAGCATTAATCTACTCAACAGACTATGCTAGATCGACGGGAACAAGTGACAGTTGATCCCCAGAGACAGAAACACAGCACCAACACGACGGAGAATCACAATAACCTGAAGAAGACCAAGAAACTCAGCCGACGTGACTCCAGTACTCGACTCCAAGACCATCCCGCGTCACAAGTTAGGTACAGCGTGTATATAACCGGTTAATAAGTAGTAGTAGTAGTAGTAGTAGTAGTAGTAAGACACTATCAAAGTCCCAAGGTGTTTAGTGATGTTTGTGGTCTGGAGTTACATATCTTTACTTTTCCTATAGCTATGGTGTACAGTATGGTGTACAGTATGGTGTATAGTATGGTGTACAGTATGGTGTACAGTATGGTGTATAGTATGGTGTACAGTATGGTAGGTTAAAGTTAGGTTAGGTAGACGTCCACACACACACACACACACACGCGCGCGACTTTAGGCCAGAGTCAGTCAACAAACATTTAACTAACCACAAGCTTTAGTAGGTCATTTTATTTACTGTGAAATATTTAATTATCTTTCTTCGCCAAACTTTTTTTCTCTGCTCCAATCTTTAAAATGGTGGTTCACAGTCTGTAGGTTTTGTGTGAGATGTAGTGTGAAGTTATTGTTGACGATTCATGTTAAGATCATCCATACTCTCTCCTCACCTTTGATATTTTCCAGGAAGGTCACGATTGGTCCGCCCACTAACTTCCAGCACGTTACTCATGTTGGGTTTGATGACACAGCGACCTCAAATGTTATCGAGGAGAGACGCGAGGTACACGACTCGTCCAAACCAGTGAGCAGTGTGTACAGTCCAGTAGTAGTCGTAGGCCCTTATAGACTTCCCTAGGTTAATGGTTTAGCTTTGATGTATTGTTTGTATACCAGCACTGTCTTTGTATACGCTGTGCTAGTGTGGACTTGTGTGTTGGTGTTAATTTGGATAAACGTATCTGTCTATCTCTCTAATCGTAGCTTAAGAATTTTTTCAATCTAATTCTGGTTTATGGAATTTATAGACAGGTTATAAACTTTACAACCCGATATTTCCGTCTTTTTCGTGATTGATCTCATTCTTTTACTTGTGTTTACAGACGAGTCTACGTGAGGCGCGAGCACCTGACATAACGAGTCGTAGCTTTTCCTGTGATTCTACTGATGTTGGCCAGCGGGAGGCCCAGTGGGGGTACCAACAATGGTCCAGACCTGACGGTGATGAATACCAGCAGGAGGCTCAGTGGGAGGACCAGCCATGGTCAAAACCAAACTGTGATGGTGATAAACAAAAGGACCAGCGGGAGAGCCGTCGATGGTCCAGACCTGATGAGGAGGAGGAACAATGGGAGGAACAATCATGGCCCAATTTGCCTGACGACCTCTCCTCGTCCATCCTTCCACCTCCTGCAGGGTTCAGGTAAGGCTGAGACCTCCTGTAATGTATTGGTGAAGATGTTATCAGTTTCCACAAATCTTATTTCCTAAATGTGTGAGGACAGTATAATCATATCATGCCCAACTTACCAGGAAGGAGATGATCGGTCCGCCCACCAACTTCCAACATGTACTTCACGTCGGCCCAGATGTTGTGGACACTGAACTGGAACTATTGATGAAGATGGTGTGTATGAGGAGTTTGTTGGACCGGTAATGATATTGTAGGTCCTTGTTACAAACCCTTTAGATCTATATAGTCCTGAAAGATAAACAGCAACATAATCTAGACATTCAATAAGATTCTATTTGTGTATCTATGAAGTGTGAAGACATAACTGGTTACCTGACTCTTGCCACTGTTGTTTATAAACGTTTAATACTGTATCACACTTCTCTTTACAGGCAAATCTAAATCAACAAGATAAATCCGATGTGAAGGCTACAGACAGTGTTATGGCTGGTGTCGAGGAGAGACCGGGAGAGGACACCACACAGCCTCAGCACCTGACCATCCAGCTCGACGCAGATGACACTCCCTCCACCACACACATCCCTACCCCGCCACCCAGGTTCAGGTAAACACACACACACACACGGACCTGAGTGACCTTTACCTGGTGTCTGGGAAGTCAAATTATGAATCAAGAAAACTATGCCAGATATTTTTTTTTCATTGTTTTTCGGAGGTTTTGTGTTGACTAAGTAGAGGAGTCGGAATGTAAACAATAATCTGATGTAGGGGATAGGAGCCTAAACTAAAAAAAAAGGAGAGAGAAAGCCTAATGGAAATTAAAACTAAAAATAGAGAGATAAAAACCTAAAGGAAATTAAAACTAAAACAAAGAGAGTAAAAGCCTAAAAGAAATTAATGTACAGTGTTTACTTTTCTTATAAGTGTCACCCATGGTAGTCGGTTCTCACATATTGCAGGAGGAGCTTAGGTGGGTCCCCGGCCTCTAGCTACCAGCATGTGAGTCACGTTAGGTTCAGTGACGCTACCACGACCCTGCACCAGGTGAGTCAAGACCAGCATCACCTCCAACCAACCAGAGAGGTGAGTGTTGCTTTGTTTCTTTTATGGTGGTGATGTTGTTGTGATGATGTGGTTTTGGTGGTGGTGTTGTGGTGGTGATGTTGTTGTGGTGATGTGGTGGTGGTGGTGGTGATGATGTTGTGGTGGTGGTGGTGTTGTGGTGATGATGGTGGTGGTGTGGTGATGAAGGTGGTGGTGTGGTGATGAAGATGGTGGTGTGATGTGTATGGTAGTGTTGTGATGAAGATGGTGGTGGTGTGGTGATGAAGGTGGTGGTGGTGTGGTGATGAAGGTGGTGGTGGTGTGGTGATGAAGGTGGTGGTGGTGTGGTGATGAAGGTGGTGGTGGTGTGGTGATGAAGGTGGTGGTGGTGTGGTGATGAAGGTGGTGGTGGTGTGGTGATGAAGGTGGTGGTGGTGTGGTGATGAAGGTGTGATGGAGAGCGCCATTGGCATTAATGTAACGTCATGGAGGTCCTTTAATTTTTGTTTTTATTTATCTTTTGTTAATAACGTTGGAACATTAACGTAAGGTGATAATTCATCTCTAACACTTCAATGCTTGTTACCAGACACAGACCAATTCAGAGGAACAGCTGCCTTTCCCAGTGACCGAAAATGTTATATTTGACTATCCGGACCTCGGGCAGGAGGAGCCCCGGTGGGACAACCAGGAGTGGTCTAGGTCCAGCAGCGACGGAGGTCAGAGGGAAGCCCATTGGAAGAGCCAGCGATGGTCCAGGCCTGACTTGCAAGACGATCTTCCCCCGCCTCTTACCCCGCCACCTGTAGGCCTAAGGTACAGTCCCCCTCTGCTAATCCTTTTAAGTAGCACTAGACAAAAGTGTTGGAATGTCTGTGAAAATGTTTGGATTATAAACATCACAATTATGTAGACAATTTTCTCCTCACCCCCCCCCCCCTCCCGCCCTCTCTCTCTCTTCAGGAAAGTCATGATTGGTCCACCCACCAACTTTCAGCATGTACGTCATGTCGACCAGAGCAACGCCAGACAGGAAGCACAGCACCTGACGAAGGTAAGCTACTGAACATGAAGTTGAATGCCAGTTCTTTTATTACTGTACTGGATATAGTCGAGAGACAACGAAAAATATTAAACAACACAGGAAGTCAATAAATTATTACAGTCTTGAGTAACTTCCGGAATAACAACAATCACGGGTTGTCGAGTAATGAAGCCAGCCAATTAATGTTTAAACGTAAATCCCCAATGTCACACTGCTCACAACATGGCAGGTCCAGTTTAAAAGGACCTCGTGTGGGAGCTTTTCAATGTTTACGACTGGACTTATGGGATCAAATTAGAGTTTTAAAGATGGTATAATACTGTTAATGAAACCTGTACCCCCTCCCCCCCAATACCTTTCAATTTCCGTGCATGTTTAGACAATTCCAAAGTTAGTGTGACATTGATTTTTACGACCAATGACACAACATAAACACCGTCTCACACCACCCCTTCAACTCATGCCACACGTCACCTAACAGGCCAGTAGGAACGACCAATCAGCACCTGACCTCGAGACTTCTAAATCCATGCCGAATTTGATGGAAAGACGTGAGGGACTGAGGAAAGCGAGGAGCCAACAGGATGACAGGCACGGTGTCATAGGCATTTCCTTTACGACCCGACTGTCATCACCGCCTCCCCCCAGGATGAGGTAGGTTCGTGGGTTAATGCCTTTATATTGTCTTGCATATTGTGGTCTGAGATCCATTGGACTACGTGCCCAAATTCTTAACAGTCAAGTTTTATTATTATTCTTATTCTTATTATTATTATTATTATTATTATTATTATTATTATTATTATTATTATTATTATTATTATTATTATTATTATTATTATTATTAATCTTTCAGGAAGGACATGATTGGTCCACCCACCAACTTTCAACACGTCACTCATGTTGGCTTCGATGACAACACAACATCCCAGGTGAACCAAGGGAGTCAGCATCACCGCGACTCGTTCACAGAGGTCAGCATTGAGTCTAAAACAAATAATGATAAATACTGTCATGCTGTTAATGGTTGTGGACTTGGCGGGTTTCCTCTCTCTCTCTCTATCTCTCTTTTTCTTTTGGTAATTTTTGAGTTTTATTATCAGAAACAGACTGGCTGGGATGAAAAACAAAGAACCGAAACTAAGGCTCGAATCTTTCATCGTGATTCAGTGGACAGCGAGGGAGGGCAGCAGCAGAAACAGAGATGGGAGAAACAGAGATGGTCCAGCCCTGTCACCCTAGAGGACTCCACCACCCCACCCTGTTCCCCGCCTCCTGTCATAAGGTACTGTATAATTACTGTAAGCCTCTGTTACACACACACACACACACAGTACAAGACTTATGTAATTATGAGTTAACTAAATCACTGTATTGATTAAATTGTTGTCAATATAAACATACACAATGAAATCACAAGTGTTACATACATCGATAGCTTATCACTTTATACACACATCAAGTTACATACATTGAAGATAGTGAATAGTTCAGGTTTGTAAATCGTTCAGGCTGTAACTAATTATTCATTTAGATTATGTCACGTCAACGATAGGGTGTTGAATCATCGGGTGAAATGGTGGTAATCTTCACATGTTCCATCACTAGACTTGATAAAATATTCTAAAAAAAATAAATAAACAGAGTCTGAAATATATTAAGTGACATTTTGTTTTCTATTTCCCTACAGTAAGGATATGATTGGTCCTCCCACCAATTTCAAACACGTACGTCACCTGGACCCAGACAGTGTCCAGCAGGAGCTACAACACCTGACGAAGGAGGTGAGGTATTTCTGTCTTCGAGTTTTTCCCTTTTCTTGTCGAGGTCATTGATACTTGTCCTCCTCCATCCTGCTCTCTTGCTCCTCAGGCAGTCTGCTATCTCTCTCTCTCTCTCTCTCTCTCTCTCTCTCTCTCTGGCTCAGATTTCAAGCATTTTCTTCCCCCTCCACACACACACACACACACACACACACACCAGAGGAAATAATGTGTGTTTTTGCATATCACTTATACGTCATTGTGTGTGTGTGTGTTTGTTTCTGTTTGTTTGTTTGTTTGTCATAAATATCATTATATTACTGACTGAACCTGTAAGAAAATGAAATTCACTGACTTGTATATATTGTGTTGTGTTTACCTCAGGGTGATGTCAAGGTTAGCAGACGTCCATCAACACGCCGTGACCAGACAGAACCATCCCCTCCTACAAGAGTGAGGTAAGGACCCTAGTACTGTACTTTAAGATCAGTTTAACTTTGTTCGTCTAATAATATAATATACCTTTTTTTATGTTTTCTAGATGAGATGAGATTTATTTATTTTATTTATTATTATTGACAATTTCCTCAATATTACTAAGCTCCTCCTTCATCGTCTCCTCCAGGAAACATATGATTGGGGCGCCTACCAACTTCCAACACGTTGCCCATGTGGGGATTAATGCATCTTGGCAGGCCAATAATAACGACGGCGACCAGCAGCAGGAGGGTTCTACGTCACTGGTGGGTCCTGTGGTAGAGAGAGAGGAGTGGCGGTAGTGGTTGTAGAGGTAGTAATGGTGGTGGTAGAGAGAGAGAGACAGAAGGAGACAGAGAGAAGTAATACCAGTTAATATT
The DNA here is from genome assembly GCF_018991925.1 of Homarus americanus. Classification (NCBI taxonomy): domain Eukaryota; kingdom Metazoa; phylum Arthropoda; class Malacostraca; order Decapoda; family Nephropidae; genus Homarus; species Homarus americanus. The sequence goes on along the minus strand of NW_024720773.1, from coordinate 8,041,392 downwards.
CCTTTTACCACCAGGACACTTCAGCCCAACATCACACAGTTGACGGGGAGACCTGAAACAACAACCAATGAAATTACCGGGAGGCTATGAGGCTCCCAGTTACCCCTAGTAGGAGGATCGTCCCCCCCCCCCTCGTCCATCACCACCACGAGAGGCTCTTCCCGGTCCGGTGATCTTACTGGGAGTCTATTGGTGGATAGTAAGACGCAATCAACTCCGATAGTACAAGAGTTGAAGGGGTTATCGTGGCTTAATCCTTATCTTCCAAGAACACTCATGGATCACCTGAAGATTAGACACCCTAGCTTATTTCACTTGAGGATTAACCTAACCTAACCAAACCACCCCCATTCCCTCGTCTCCTTACACTAGGTATAGAATTAGGATGGTATCAAGTCAGTGTACTCTAGTTAAACTCAGGTGTTTAATCTACAGGTAATTCAACAACACTTAATAATAATAATAATAATAATAATAATAATAATAATAATAATAATAATAATAATAAAACACATTACATAATTAAGACTAAAGGAAGTGAATTAAAGTATTATGAAGTTTACTTGTGATATACAGTGTAGACAGTACAGTATAAATAAATAAATAAATAAATATATTACGTAGAGATATGAAGAGAAAGAATTATGGCATTTATTACGAAATTATATGTGAGTATGAGAACTAACTGTGTTTTAATTACACCTTTCTGGGGTTTAATACGTGGGGTTTAGTTTTAGAGAGACAGAATGTTTTAACTTATTGAGTATAATGATTTAATCCCGTGAGTACGATATTACACCTTGAGTATGATGATTTAATCCCTTAAGTATGATTATTTAACCCCTTGAGTATGATGAGTTGACCCTTTGAGTATGATAATGTAACCTATTGAACACGAGTACAACCTCCTGAGTACAATAGTAATCCTATAAGTATGGTGAACTATTCCCATGCGCGTACTCAAGGAGTTAAGTCATCATATTGAAGGTGGTAAATCGTGCTCAAGGGCTTAAGTCACACTGAAGGATCGTGTTAAAGGGGGTTAAATCATCGTACTCAAGGGGTTAAATCATCGTACTCAAGGGGTTAAATCATCGTACTCAAGGGGTTAAATCATCGTACTCAAGGGGTTATATCGTACTCAAGGGGTCAAATGATCGTACTCAAGGGGTTAAATCATCGTATTCAAGGGGTTAAATCATCGTATTCAAGGGGTTAAATCATCGTATTCAAGGGGTTAAATCATCGTATTCAAGGGGTTAAATCATCGTACTCAAGGGGTTAAATCATCGTACTCAAGGGGTCAAATGATCGTACTCAAGGGGTTAAATCATCGTACTCGAGTGGTTAAATCATCGTACTCAAGGGGTCAAATGATCGTACTCAAGGGGTTAAATTATCGTACTCAAGGGGTTAAATCATCGTACTCAAGGGGTTAAAATTAATTTCTCACGAGACAAAACACGTTAGTCAGAGATGGTAAAAAGGAATTGTTTTTTCTTTACAACTTTTGCAAAAAATTCCAAGCTGTATTTTCCTTATAAACAGATATTCAGTTTAAGATTAATATGAGCAGTAATGTAATTTTTCTACAATAAATTCTTCAGGTATCAAGCGACACAAACATTAAATCCTGCTATTGTTGTTGTGTGTTTTACGTAACGCGATGAAGGTTTTCTTGATGTTTTTATTTTCGTAAACTCAAGCTATAAAACACACACAGTACGTGACTATTTAGAGTTGGACGGTGGTGCATATTTAGACAGAGGTACTGGTGGACTGAGCTTGGTTGAGGGAGTGTTGGGTGTTATCTTTAGATAAGAAAGATGATTCAGTGGAACTTTGAGATTGTTGGTGTTGTGTCTGTCTGTCTCTCTTTCTCTGTCTCTCTCTTTCTCCGTCTGTCTGTCTCTCTCTCTTTTTTCTCTCTCTGTCTCTCTCTGGAACAACTTGAATTATACATTAATAAAATCCTTCGGTACGTAAAGAATATTTAAATTAACGATTATCAAATAAATAACATATAATTTTCTTTATAATAATATACCGTTAAGATTTTGTTAAATATAAAATAATCCCCGTTACAGTTTCACAAAATAATATTATTTCTCAGTGACATAAAACAATTGCCTAAGACTGGGAATATTTACGTGTAGGTTGGCAACTCTGCTTATCATGATACGGGTTGGCATTGGCAATACTTTGGAGTTTGGACAGTCAGTAAAGAGACAGAGAGTAGGGAGGACGCTGGAAGTTACTCTCGTCAATACTGTGTTTCCCTCCCCATCAGAAAACACCAGACACGGGAGGTAATGTGGACCAATTACGAGCATCACTTATACTGAAATGAATTTTAGGTTGAGTTAGAATGACTAGAGTGTGACGTATGAATTGTTTGCAGTTTTTTATAGTTGTTTTATGAATCTCAGTTATCGTAAGCAAGTTCAGGAAAAGTCATTAATTCTCTCATAATGTCGAATTTTATAATGTTTATACGTCCATTTCAACAACTGGAATAATTATTTTACTGGCCTACGAGAGAAAATTAAAACCTGTGAGTATTTTAAACGATCGTCGTATCTTTCAGACCGACGCTGATTAATATTGCCACTGATAAAATTCTGTTGAAATTAATTATTATCGGACAGAGGAGAGGAAACAGTTGGTTGATAATAATGAAATATGGATGGTATTAACTATTATAAGTACAATATTTCCTTTTTATACTAGACTAATGAGATAAGCGTTAGTCTTTTGCTTTGAGCCTAATGTGACATAGAAACAGTATAGCTGCGGACACTACCACCATATCTCTGGACTGTGGTGATTATTTTTGTACTGTATGTTCGTCTTCAAAATACGTTGGGTGGGGGGGGGAGGTCCAGGGTGTTTGTAGAATAATTAGTGCCCGTTTATTAACTTATGAGAGGCTTCGCTGATCGACTGGAATTTGGTAAACAACTATATTAGTAGGGAAGCATGGGGTGATTTAGTAGTAATTTATAAGTATACCACGAAGGACCTTGTTCAGTCTAGAGTGTTATGACGGCACCAAGTGTGAGCTCAATTAGGGTCAGACTACTACAAGTATCTTCAGGGGACGTTTTTCTTGGACCTGAATGATCCCTGATTGTTCCTGACGTGTCTTGGTCTAATAAAGGGGAATTGTTAGTTCTGGTGAGGGTGTAGTCTCTGGGTTAACTATCAATGACGGACTAAAACAATTCAACCAAACCTAACCTGATGTACAGTAATGTCTCAGTTCACTTAAGGACGCTTGTGGTTATTTCTCTGTCTGGGTTGGTTGATGTGTGGACAATTATGATTATACATAAGAGACTATACTTTTCTTTTATCATGTCGCCACTTGTCAGCTCTGGCGGAGTCTTATAAAACCTGTGATGTTTGGTAGTATTAAACTCTTCTCACATGTGTCCGGGTCAAGCAGGACCGAACCCTTGATGTATTGGTGAGAGAGACGCACGTTACCGCTGTGCCACAAGGTCGTCCATGATGTAGTTACTTTAGTTTATTGTTGTTTTACTCACGAGGAACAAATGAAGTATAGTTTTGTTTGGATTTGGGTTAGTTAAGGTTTTACTGAGTGTATGACGGCCTTATCTCGGGTGAACTCACTTGACCATCTTGACGGAAGATACGTGACACAACCACCGTGTTTGTTGATTGAGAAGTGCTTGCTGTCTTTAAGATGTGCATTGTTGGTGATAGACTTATTTTTATTATCACAACAACAATAGACAGTTGTGTTTATAGATGGCGCTTTATTGTCTTGAAAAGACCTGAAATTGTCGCCCCCCCAGGCCCCGTTGTGGGTCGTTTGACCTGTGCCCGGGTGGGCTAATTCCCGTAAAAAAATAAAAACAAAAATAAATAAATAATACAGGGTGATTCAGCAAAGAGTACATTAAATTGGTGGATAAAATCCTTGGATAATTCTAAACCACACAGTCTCTATGGTAAAATGTCAGCTTCTGCATATGCCCACGTGTTCGTGACAGGTGCGAGCAAATTAAACATAGTCGAGGTATTCTGGAACGCGTCAGACAATCAGTGGTACGACGTGTACAGGCCTGCATTGAGGCAGAAGGGGGCACCTTTGAACATTTCCTTTAGGTTGTAACAAAGAGGGTCACACTGTACAGATCTGTGAATAAATGATTACAAAAACCTACGGGGGTTTCACTTCAAATTCACTCTCATTAATACATCTTAAATGTATTGTAACATGGAAACTATGCAGAATCTGACATTTTACCATAGAGACATTGTGGTTTAGAATTATCCAAGGGTTTCATCCTCCAATTTAATGTACTCTGCTGAATCACCCTGTATATGAAGCCACTGGCGGGCAACTGAAAAGGTATAAGGAAAGTCTTAAGACAAACCTGAAAAAAGTGCCAAATCGACCCCCTCACCTGAGAGACGATTACTCCACACCGTAATGCTTGGAGGAGCACTACACGAGGTGTCAATTCTGTGGAGTTATCCCGACTGCATGCTGAGGCAGACAAGCGCCAACGCCGGAAAGACGCTGCTGCCGCCCCTCCCGCACTAGATGTAGCCCTCACGTGCAACATTTGTGAACGACCCTGCCGGTCCCGTATCGGCCTTTCTATTCACCCCAGAGTTCACCAACGAAGGTGACATCCTTAGTAACTCGTATCATTGTATCATAGCTGGATGATCGTCAAACTCTATACCGAGTGACAGGAAAGTAGTAGTATATTAAGCCACTGAGTTACAGGTTTACTGTTTATCAGCCATATCAGACATTCCAGTAACCACAGTACAGCAGCAGCAGGACTTACCCCAGACCAACATATTCATCGCTGCAGATAACCTTGGTAGTTGAAGCACCTTAAACCTGAGAATAATTAGATAAGTTCCAAGTGGTTTTCGCCTCACTCTGTTGGTCCACACCCAAGGTAAAACTTACTTCCGCAATTTTTAAAAACTTATTGTTTATTATTTACCTTTTATTACAGTACGTGCTTAAAAATCCTCAGTAGTTGAAGCAGAGAAATACGCATTAGCCACATGCTATGTATTAGAGCAATGATTTCTCCATCTGATAACTTTAGTTACTGACGTTTATGAGTTAGTAAACTGTACTGTAGTCGATGTCTGTCATTACCCAGACACACGGCGTGAGGCAGACTTGTGTAGGGAAGAAGATGGAATTGATGTGCTGCGTCTCTCTCGTGTTTGTTGCTGTATTGAAAAGAATAAAATCATGAAGTCAATAAATAAGGTTGAGCCACTCTGCCACTCCCCACATGTGTACTGTAGTGTTAGGTTACGTTAGGTTATATTAAAGATGGGTTACAATTGCACCTCAGTTGTCGTAGCGTTACATGTGTTGTGAATTGGCAAGCGTTTACCGTCTCTCTGTTTCCTTGCCGTCAGAAACTTTTACAAATGAAGAGTAACTGTGATGGCTCCTGGCTGCAACGCGCATACATTATTAACTCAGATCAACAGAATTCAGAAAACTATTCACCATATCTTCGTGTAATCATTCAAGTGAGATAGAAACTGATTCTCTAGCAAGATTAGATGTTGTTGGTAGGTGCAGGTATATGCAAATTATACCTGCGGGCGGAGTCTATATTGTAGAAGGGAAATTACGATATGTTAAAGTTTATGATTAACTCAAAGGACGTCAGTACTCAGTCAAATGTACAGTGGTGAAGTTAGTGGATGGTTGCCCTACTAGAGATCACAGTCTTAAGTCAGAGGTAATTTCATTGCAGTTAGAGTTGTGAACTGTTGTAATAACCTACCAGAGAATGTTGTGATCGCACTGTGAATTCTTTAAAGACAAAGACTTGACCAACACTAGCACAAGTTGAGTTACATTCAGGAGCTGTTACATGCCCACTACTTGCCAATAGTATGTAAGAGAGAACAGACAGACCGACGCCCCGACTGGCTAGTAAGCTGACGAGTTGTGAAGAGGAGACAAGAGAGAAAAGAAAATTACCAAAACTATTTACGATTAAAACCTGTGGAGTTGAATTCTTTACTGTGAATAGTGAGTTCAGTGAATACTTTCCTTGACGGGAATAAGTGATGTTTCTTAAAGTGCGTCTTAGGTCAGTTCAGCTAAAGAATTGATTGAACCCGTTTCGCATGGCCTATGTACAGTTGCCTCCAGATGAACATACCACAGCTCGGGGTACAAGATGTGGCAACGCAGCTCCTTAGTCATGGCTGAGTGAGAGTGAAACGGTAAAATTACTGTTTGTGATAAGTTACAAACAATACAAGGATATAAAGAGATAAACAAGCCTCTTTAATACCTGTTATGGTGCATTGTTGTGTTGCCACGTCTCAAACCCTGTTGCCACGTCTCAAACCCGAGCCCTCACACACTCCCAGGTTGTGGTATGTTCATGTGGAGGCAACTGTACTTGAGTGTTGTTAGTTAAATTCATCTGCAACTGATCTGTGTGTGGGATCTCTTAAACTGACACTTTCCTCTATAGTGGTATATCATTAAATAGTAGTGATATATTAGTTAATATACTGAGTTAAAGAAAGAATATGTTGTGTAATATGACAGAGGTGATTCCACTGAAGAGTTTAACCATACCTACACTACCATTTGAGAATAAATATATTGATTTCTTTTATATGTCTTCCCTGTTAATACCCATCCGGCAGAGGTTACCGTCGCGATAGGTGAAGGAGGAGAAGAATGAACCGGGAAAATAAACCCCCTGGGGTGACCTATCGACACCCAGGGAAGAACCACCGACCCTCGGGGGAGAATCGTCCATCCTCCGTGCCAGCCCATCGCTATGCCAACGCCCTTACCAATGACGAGAATGAAACTGTCTTCCGATTACTGGGACCCCGCTGTCAGGTGAGTGAGTGACGGGGGTAGATGCGACATTGTAGGGGCTTATTGAGGATTATAGGGGTAAATATGAGGTAGTTTACGGCATTGGAGGGTACTAAGGACGCTTGGAGTTTGAAGGTAACTTTTGGAGATGGGAGAGAGGGGAAGTTAGGACACTACTAAGAATGATTTGGAGATTTGGAATACAGAAAGATATATTCATGGTAATATTTCAGTCTCAGGCAACCGGTGTAGTGCAGGTGTTTGGGACGGAGCCACCTTACCATAACTCGTGGCATCAGATGTTCGCTGGTGTGGCTACTTTTACCAAGGACAACGAGCGTAAATCTTTCTACATTCAGGTTAGTTCCATCTGTCTCTTGATCCACCCTGAGTTGTTGTGTTGATATTCATTCGTGTGTAAGTTTTTGGTGCTAACAAGGATTTTTGCGCATAAGTTTTTATTTTTTTATTATTTTTTATTTTTGTAGGTAAATTTATCTTCTTTTAGGGTGATCCCAAACCTTTCCTCTTTCCTTTATATATTTCTGTAAGTAATTAGTCTCTAGCATCACATTATCCTACAGTTTAATTGATTATTATTTCTGCAGTTAACTTTATACAGTGTCTCTCTCTCTTTATTGCACAGGTGTATGACATAATGGAGAAGAAGAAGAGATTGGAGCAGGAAATATACAAGGATTTTGAGTACCACACTTCAGTCTCCTTCTTCCATCAGTTCGAGGGAGAAGTGAGTAAATACTGTTTATATATTTCATAAGACAAATATTTATACATATGAGTATTGAATATCCCCCTTAGATTACAATAATTTGTTTATATCACCTTTAAATGTATAAACTAAAGGTGTGGGGAATCTCTTAACTATCTCAGCAGTATCCGTTTTCTCTAATACCGGCACAGTGTTAGGTGAAAACGTTTAGATGGGTAACTCACATAAACAGGATGTTGCATGTACGCTGGAGCATATAAAAATTTATCTCAAGTTTAATAAGTCTAGCATCACCATTTGTATTTGGCGTTCCTACAGTGTTACTATTATATTTTCAGTTCACTTATAAATACCTCTAAGGAAGCAAAGTTTGGAATGCGTACAGTTACTGTTGAGTCGCCATTACTGTTGTTACAGAGAAGTCAAATATAGACTGTGGATATATTAGGAAGGAATATATTTAAAGCTACAGGAATGAATTGCTTGAGAGAGAGAGAGAGAGAGAGAGAGAGAGAGAGAGAGAGAGAGAGAGAGAGTAGGCTGAAGGAAATAAGTAGAAATGAGAAAAATAAACATCCAAGAAGCAGCGGAGTATGTGAGAAATTGTGAGAACAAATCAAAATGAACCTTGAGGTCTCTACAATCCCTTCCCATGATATCAACACATGTAGCTCAATGCACAGACGCCATATAGGCACAGATAGCCCCCAGGATATTAACACCAGCTTTTGTTTGTTTGGTTTCAGGACCGGATGATCGGGCTGAACTTTTGTGACGAAGGTGATGCCCAGGGCTTTGACAACGCCATTAAAACCCTCATCAATAACAGGAAACGTAGGAGGGAAGGTGAGTTAATGAGTTCAGTCTTGGTTACCTGTCTAAAAAAAAATCACCTAGTCACCCACCTCCACCCCCACCCCCCTCATAACACCCCCCAACCCCTCATAACACCCCCATAACACCCCCACCCCCACCCTACCCCCATCCCTCCCACCCCCCAGTCTCTTTTATAATATCAAGCTAAAAATGTTTGATCTTACAGTGGCTTTGATGTGGTTAGATAAAGCCTTGGTTCCGTAGGTAAATGTAGCCTAATATCATTGAAACTGAACGAAGCTTTTGAATTAGTTGAGCTTAAGCTTGTTTTTTAATCACTGTAGTATTGGTGACCCTGATATAAGCATTGTATATATTTATATGTCAGTAGGTTTAAAGAGCAAAGAAAAGTAGAGAAAATCCATAATTAATTTTTTTTTTATATATTCTTGCCCTTAGAACGAAGGCGGGAAATAATGCAACAACAACAAACGAAGCTATCGGCAGGGATGAGACCACAACAACAACAACAACAACAACAACACCACCACCACCAACAACAACAGCATGAACAAAAACACCACAACATCACGGCACCAGCACCACACAAAGACAAAAAGAAAAGAAAAGTCAAAGTAGCTAAACGAGACAAAAAAAAATTCAGGTTAGTTGTTTCCCCATTACAAAGATAACACGTCACTAACACCCCATTACGCGTCACAAACACCCCACTCCACGTCACAAACACCCCATTACGCCTCACTCACTCCGCGTCACTAACACCCCATTACGCGTCACTAACACCCCACGTCACAAACACCCCATTACGCGTCACAAACACCCCACTCCACGTCACAAACACCCCATTACGCCTCACAAACATCCCACTCCACGTCACAAACACCCCATTACGCCTCACTAACACCCCCCATTACAGTAGAGGTGTTGTTTGAGGGTTAAATCCTGACTCGTTGTTAACTGGATGTTTTAATTTGGCAGCAAGGGAATGATTGGTACACCTTATGACTTCCAACACGTTAGTCACGCTGGGATCAACAACGACAACACCTGTACTGTGTCTAATGTTAGCGAAGATAAGGAGCTGCTAAACCTATTCTCTGTTGTAAGTATTGTGTGTGTAGGTGTGTGTTCAAGTATGTGGTAGAGAGGTCATGTATGTATTCAAGTATGTGGAAGAGAGGTCATGTATGTGGTAGAAAGGTCATGTGTGTGGTGAAGTATGTGGTAGAGATGTCATGTATGTGGTAAAATATGTGGTAGAGATGTCATGTATGTGGTGAAGTATGTGGTAGAGAGGTCAAAGCATGTGGTAGAGAGGTCATGTATGTGGTGACACATGTGGAAGAGAGGTCAAGCATGTGGCAGAGAGGTCAAAGCATGTGGTAGAGAGGTCAAGTGTGTAGTTAAGTATGTGGTAGAGAGGTCAAGTGTGTAGTTAAGTATGTGGTAGAGAGGTGATGTATGTGGTGAAGCATGTGGCAGAGGGGTCATATCTGGTTTCTTGAGAGTTGTACCAGTCTTGTATGCACTATATTAATGTCGTCCACCAGCTGCTTACAGTGTGGTCGTCTCAACAGGTTGGGTTAGACCAGACGAAACTGGCAGACGACAATACGAGGAAGTTTGTGTATGACTTTATTGATAAACACGGAGGTATAGAGGAGGCGAAGGCGGCCGACAGGAGATACTCTACCAAGCGGACCATGAGCCACAATCTTGGTAATAGAATAGCATCTGCACCTACACCTCCACCTCCTCGAGTTACTGCTTCCACTGGTTCCATAAATCCTCCACATTCTAGAGTTACTGCTTCCACTGGTTCCATAAATCCTCCTCCACCTCCTCGAGCTCTTCCGCCTGTACCACCTGGTGAGTGATGATTCATTTTTTGAATTGTTGTAGTTTTAACACGCTGAGGATTTTATGTTTTTTAAGTAAGTAATTTACACTTTAAGATAACTCTTATACACTACAGTATTATATGAACCAATTAGAATACCGTCGTCATATCTGAAGGTTGGCGACCACAGTCCTCTTCTCTAAACGTTCTCTGGCTGTTTTCACCAATCCTCTGAGGTTATGTATCTCTCTGGGGGCCATTTTTTAATTCCTTCATCCATCCCAGTCCTTCCCTCCCCCTGGCCCTCCTGCCCTCACCTTTACCCATTAATGTTTCTGTTATTATTCCCATCACCCCTAATTATATGACCAAAATATCTCAATTTTCTTTTTCTCTACATCTCAAGAACAAAATGTGTTGAAAGGTAAATATTACCGCATGCTGTTACACATTAGTCAGGAAGTCGATACTTTGACAGCAGTTAAAGAATGACCGGAGGATTCAGCTCACAGTAACAAGGAGTTACACATCACGTGAGCACCCCAGCCCAGCCCCTGCCCAGCCCTCTTACACATACAGTACTTGTACAGTTTCTTATATTAACCCTTTTGCTGTGGCAGGTTAATCAGTTGTTAGAACTTCACCTCAGTAGTGAGGATTATTAATAAATAAACAATATTGGACCTTTATTTATGATAGCTGTATATTTCATTTACAGAACGCCTCAGCTTTATTCATCCATCACCTCCAGTCAATCGCCACTATCAGGCAGATCGATATGTTGTAGACGACGGCCCCTTGCCACCACCTCCCAAATCTCTCGGGCTACCACCTCCTCCTCCTCCCTCTAGAACTCTTCCTTCACCTCCATCACCCAGTTCAAAATCTAATATTCGTGCACCTTCTCCCCCTCCACCCACAACAAAATATGGTCTTTCTTCATCTGCTCTCTCCAGCTATACTATCCCTCCCCCTCCACCATCTATGTCCAAAGGCAATATTCCAGCTCCCTCTCCTCCCCCTCCTCCATCTATGTCCAAAGGTAATATTCCAGCTCCCCCTCCCCCCCCTCCACCATCTATGTCCAGAGGCAATATTCCAACTCCCCCTCCTCCCCCTCCACCACCGCCATCTGGAAGAGGTCCTCCAGAACCTCCTCCTCCCAAGGGTGGAGTCTTAGGTGGTCCTCGGCCTGCTGTTGACCCTCACGCTGCTCTCCTGGAACATATCCGTAAAGGCTCCGGGACTCTTAAGGTAAGCTTCGACCTTCCTCTATTGATCTAAACATACAACTAATAACTTACAAGAGGTATTTAGTGTGAAGTACATTATATATGACATCGCTCCCCCCTCATCCACCTCTATTAACTAAGTCACTCACCACCACCATTATAGGTGTCCATTATACCTCTTGACATGATGATTTATATAACCAAAGTGTTTTGTGGGAACCAACAGAAGGCAGAACAGTCGTCGCCCCCGCCTCCCTCCACGGACTCACGCACTCAGCTCCTGGAAGACATTAAGAGTCGCGCCTTCAAGCTACACAAGGTTAGTGTGCGGGACTGACCATCTGACCATCTACACCTCTGTAATTGATTTGTTTCACCATGTTTAGTGTTTATCAAATATTTTATAACATTTATCAGTCTACTGATATTTCGTCTGATTTATTTATGTACAGTATACCATTTTCAGCTTCAGGTAATATAATATAATAATAACATAAACTAATAGAACATCATATATGATAAATGGTCTGTCTCTTGTAATGTGTCGTGCTCCTCACGCGGAGTAATGTTGGTCCCTGACGCACGACAAACACCATTTAAAGGACGTACCAAGAAAAATTAGAAGGATTTCAATTGCCTAGTTTTCACTATAGAAGGCAAGGGGCAGCTTGATAAAACTCAGTCGAGTGTTTCCTGGAAGTGACTGCCCGCCCCTCTAGAGGTCATTGCCTCAGGTTAAAGTTACCACAAGTTCAGAAAATAGTTAGGGTAAACATTTTTGGAGTGAGAGTTGTTAACTCTTCAAATAACCTGCCAGGGTGTTGTGACGGCACAGACTCGTTTGAGACCAGACTTGACCATAATGCAGGTTTAGACACATCCAGGAGCCAATACATGCTTAGTACTTGCCAACAGTGTGTAGCAGAGACGTGACTGACTGCTATTAACTGACAAGTGAGGAAGATGTTAACGTCAAATGAATCAACGGAATATCCACTTAACACTAGATCTGTTAAAGCTGTTGTTTCACAGTAAGGTTATCAGGTGGTGTGCCCGCAGGTGGAGGTTGAGGAGGTGGAGATGTCAGAGGAGGAGTCGCTGGGGCTGGAAGGGATCGCCCTGGACCTGCACCGCGCCCTCAAGGAACGAGCCCAGTTCATCCAACCTGGCGATGATGAAGAAGATTCCTCAGATGATGACGAGGATGATGAGTGGGACGACGATGGGTTTTGATGTGTGGTCTCTGTGATGATGGTGTGGCTGGGGTCAAGGTAGTGTGGCTGGGGTCAAGGTGGTGTGGCTGGAGAGTATATAGGTGAGATGAGTAGAGACTCTCATCATCTTTAAAGACTCCTACCAGGTTTCCTCACTCCGAGAAAAGTGAGAGAGATCAGACTACACTTCTACACCAAGTCCCTGGAGAAGTTTTCCAGAAGCAGAAACATCAACACTTTCTGTCTTGTAAAGAATTGGATCCCAGTTGTCTTATTGCCCCTCGTGTGTTTAGTGAAGTTAAATGTTTGTAAATATTGATTAAAAGATATAATTGTTTTAGTGTGAGGAGAAGAGTTTGTGTTTTATGAGAAGTTCAAGTAGAGGTAAAGTACAGAGGCGTAGTTTGGCACTACTCAGAGAGGGTTTATGTGTGATGCAGATTAAGTTTAGCAACAACACAAACACTTGAAATATCTGCTGTTTATTTTCATATATAACAAAGAGTTGTTCAGTATTTGTATTTTTACGAGCTTTTTCACCATTATTTCTCTATTGAAACAAATTGATCAAAAAATATTGGTTATATATCTGTAATTGTACACAAATGGCCGACACAACACGGACATACACCTGATCTAGGCCGAGGGTAGAGTGTCCACTATACATCTAACTTTGGTTTTGGGAAAATTACAATGACACAAACTTCTCCAATGAGGTCCCGGTCTCTGGTAAACATGAATACTCTGTGTCTTTACTCGTCAATTATTTTTACGTTCCTTTGTTTTTCTCGTTCACTTGGGTCACGGGGTGTGAGCCCCCAGACCCTTCCCTATTATATTACTGACACAATGAATTATTTCAGGATCAGTTAAGAGACTTGGGGTCGGATACAGCGTGGACCGCCTGGCTCTTTCCTGTTGTTACATTTTGATGTTAATTATCATTGAAATAATTGTATATGAATAGTTTATAGCTGTTTAAAACATTATTTTAAACTGCTTGTCATCATCGCCTCTCCTTAACTAGTAAATGTTATATATATATATATATATATATATATATATATATATATATATATATATATATATATATATATATATATATATATATATATATATATATATATATATATATATATATATATATATATACAGTATATATACCTGCACTCCATTTATGAATGTAAATAATTTTTTTGTTATATCTGTGTATTATTTTGAAGAAAAAAACGTTGATGTCTAAACAAATTTATTAATGACAACTTTAGTTTTACTTTAATTTTATCCTCTTCGGCACTGATCAGCCTGTTACCCTCTTGGACTACTTACACTGTTGGCAAGTACTAGGCATGCACCGGCTACTGAATGTATCTGAACCTGCGTCCGTGTTGGTCAAGTCTGGTCTTGAAAGAGCTCACACTCGGTGCCGTCACAACACTCTCTGGTAGATTGTTCCAAGAGTTCACAATTCTCACTCCGAAAAAGTTTGTCCTGACAATTTTCTTCAACCTTGAGCTGTGACCCCTTGTGGGGCGGGCGTCCACCAATCCAGGTATGGGCACTCGACCGAGTAGTGCTCTCTGCGATGCTTATAAACTTCTATTAAGTCCCCCCTTGCCTGCCTTTAGTATAAGCTAGGCAGTTGCAGGCGCTCTAATCTCTCTGGATACCCGAGGTGCCGTAACGCGGGCACCAGTCTGGTGGCCCTCCTGTGGACATTGTCATCAACAGACTTTCTTTATGGTGGTGTAGCTCCAGTATTATCACATCCTCTCAAGCTTAGTCCCTACTCTTTATTTCTTCTGGTGATTACCTTAATGCTTACATAACTTAACCTAACCTAGTGCTAACTTAACTTAATACTAACCTAATCTAACATTCACCTAACCTAACGTTAACCTAACACTAACTTAATCTAACGCTAACCTGATGCTAACCTAACACTAATCTAACCATAATTAACCATCGAGTTGCGTTAGGATGTTTGGTCATCAGCTGAAATAACCTGGGAGGCTTATCTTCAAGTGATCCTTCTTATCATTATCACACGGCGTCCAAGTGTAAATATGTGCGGGTCCCTTTGTTCCTCGGGTTGTGCTGTTGATGTACACACACACACACACACACACACACACACACACACACACACACACACACACTACTACTCGAGTCCTCAATAAATATCATTCTCTGGTAATATTATGTGTATTATCACCATGGCTCTTCCTGGTGCTATTATTACCACCAGCTACAACACTCACACCACAACACTTAGAAACATAATCTCCCGGACATACCAGAAGGAGGAGTCTAACCTGACACTGGTGGATCTCACGGTCGGCGGGGCTCCAGTGTTGACAAAATCGGCACACTTTTCCCGCGTCAGGGGTGTGAGGCCCATACACAGATTTTCATTCATGTCTACGTTAACGAGTAGTGGGGGTGAGGATGAGAATGTGGGTTACGTCATTGGGAGGGTGAGGTGAGGTGAGGAGGCCGGCCACGTGTTGCTTGGTGGAGGGGAGTGTTGTGGTCTCCTGTCGTCAACTCCCTGCGGCCGCCACCACTACCACCACCACCTCACTCGTGCCACTGACTTCCCTTCTCTTCCCCGCAGGCCCCGGAAGTGGACGAATGAGGGAGAAATGTGCACTGACAATGCTTACAGCACATGTGAGTTCGTAGAAGATGAGTATGTGTGTGTGTGAGGGAGTGAGGGAAGGGGGCGTAGGACGGGGGAGGGGCGCGGAACGGTCAGTGTGTGTGAGGCCGTCAGTGGAGGTGGACGTTGCTCGGGTCTGCGCGTAGTCACTGGATGCTGGTGTGTGTTGACTCCAGATCCTCGCTCTCTCCTACACACAGGTGAGGCGCCTCCCTTCTCTCACACATGCCCCCACCCCCCCACCTCTCTCTCCCTCCCTCTGAGTCTTCTCTTCCAAGTCTTCATTATCACAAGACATCTGACCACATCCTTCCCACAGTAACCACACCATTACCTGTCCCCACACACACCCACACACCACTTGTCCCACACACACTCCACACCACCACCTGTCCCCCACACACACACACCACCACTTGTCCCACACACACCACCTGTCCCCCACACACACCCACACCACTTGTCCCACACACACTCACACCATCACCTGTCCCACATACACCCACCACCAACTGTGTCCCTACACCCACACCACCACCTGTCCCCACACACCCCACACCACCTGTCCCCCACACACACCCACACCACCACCTGTCCCCACACACCCACACCACCACCTGTCCCCACACACCACCCACACCTGTCCCTCCCACACCCACACACCACCATCTGTCCCCCACACACCACACACCACCTGTCCCCCACACCCACACCACCACCTGTCCCCCACACACCTTACCACCTGTCCCTCCCACACACCCACATCCACCTGTCCCTCCCACACACCCACACCCACCACCTGTCCCTCCCACACACCCTACACCACCATGTCCCCCACACACACACCACCACCACCTGTCCCCCACACACCCACACCACCACCTGTCCCCACACACCCACACCACCTGTCCCCCACACACCACTGTCCCTCCCACACACCCACACCACCACCTGTCCCCCACACACCCACATCACCACCTGTCCCCCACACACCCACACCACCACCTGTCCCCACACACCCACACCACCACCTGTCCCCCACACACCACACTACCACCTGTCCCTCCCACACACACCACCTCTCCTCCCCACACACCCACACCACCACCTGTCCCCCACACATCCACACCACCACCTGTCCCCCACACACCTACACACCACCTGTCCCCCACCACCACCACCCACCACCCCTCCCACCACCCCTCCCACCCACCCCCCTCCACCACCCCTCCCACCACCCCTCACACCCCCCTCACCCCCCCTCCACCCACCCCCCACCCCTCCCCACCACCCCCCTCACCCCCCCACCACCCCTCACCACCCCCCACCCCTCACCACCCCTCACCACCCCTCCCCACCCCCCACCCCTCACCACCCCTCACCACCCCTCACCCACCACCCCACCACCCCTCCCCCCTCACCACCCCCTCACCACCCTTCACCACACCCACCCCTCACCACCCCTCACCACCCTCACCACCCCTCACCCACCCACCCCTCACCACCCACCACCCCTCACCCTCACCACCCCTCACCACCTCACCACACCACCCCCTCACCACCCCACCTCACCACCCCACCACCCCTCACCACCCCCTCATCACCCCTCACCCACCCCTCACCCACACCTCACTTTATGTTTGACTGGGCTGTCCTCTCCCCCCCGTCACCACTTCGTATAGTGAACCTCACCACATACTTGCCTCCTCCCTCATACTTACCTCACTCATACTTGCCCCATACTTGCCTCCTCTTCCTCCCTCATACTTACCTCCCTCTTCCTCCTCATCTTGCCTCCTCTTCCTCCTCACTTCCCCTCCCTTCCTCCCTCATACTTACCTCACTCATACTTGCCTCACTCTCTTCCTCCCTCTGCCCTCCTCTGCCTTCATACTTGCCTCACTCTTCCTCCCTCATACTTACCTCACTCATACTTGCTTCATACTTGCCTCACTCTTCCTCCCTCATACTTACCTCACTCATACTTGCCTCATACTTGCCTCACTCTTCCTCCTCACACCTGTTCACCTTTGCTTCCCAGATAAACAGATGTTGTCCGTAAGTTACTCTTGAGATACACGTGTTTCTCTTCTCATACGTGACTGACACACCTGTACTGTGTTCCTAGGAGGCAGGTGTGTCTATAACCAGGTGTTGTCTGACCTTACTCCGCGTGAACAGGTGTTTTATTTTATCTCACACACCTGTTAGATATAATAATTGTCGGTAAAACTGTGCAGGTGTGGTTTTCTTCACTAATGACACCACACACCTGTCCTGTAACCCCCCCCCTCCTCCCCCTCAGGATGTAGGTATGTGCGTGTGTGTGTGTGTGTGCAACAGGTGTTTTCCCCCACAATAACACAACACAACACAACACAACACAACACAACACAACACAACGTATCAAGCAGACATGAAATAGGTTAGGAAAAGACATAAGCCATATTCACAGACATAAGACAGCTGCAGGTAGTAAAGCCATATAAAGATACCTCCTCCTCTTCTTCCTCCTCTTGTGGCTTTTAAAAATATAATGATTCACCAAGCACATTATCGTAAGTTGGGCACATATTAAAGACTGACCTCTGATCCTAACTTGGAATAGCATATATACTTGTAGGGTATTGGTCCTGTATGGTGTATGGATAACGTGTATGTCTTATGAGTATGGTTGTGTTTATGTACTGAAACCCTATTGAGTACGATGGATTAGCCCCTTGAGTACCTAGTTAAACTCTTGTGTACGATGGATTAGCTTACTGTAGATGTTTAAAGCCTTTGAGTACGTAGCCATCCTCTTGAGTACAATGCATTAGTCGAGTAAAGATGTCTTAATATCTGGAGTACGGAGCCAATATCTCTTGAGTACGAAGGAACGTTTAACCTCTTTGAGTACAACGGCTGAGGCCCTTTGAGTCCAGTATTAACGTAATCCTTTCATTAGTACTCAGGGTAATAATAATAATAATAATAATAATAATTTACAGTAAAATATTCCACGAATTAAATAGCCTGTCTTCTCAATAACGAGGCTGAGTGACACGTAATAAATACAGTTCAATATAACGAGTGTGAGGGGACAGAGAGAGCGAACACACACACACACACACGCTCACGCTCACACACACACACACACACAGTTAACAACATTATCCCAAACATACTTCACTTGTTAACTCATAATGTTAAGTGTGAGATACGAACAAGAGTGGAAACATGCCTAAAGAATTTCAAACATGGCGGTGGTAAGCGAGGGGGGTGCTGAGGTGTCCATATTTTCTTATATTTATGTCTATTATTCAGTGTATTAGTCGTATTTAATGTAGTTACAGGGGCTAGGGGTGTACCTCTTGGTGGTCTTGTCGTAGTTAGTATTGGTATAGGAGTGTAGTGATGGTGTACCGGGCCGTAGTTGGGTGTGTGGGGTACTCTGAGCAATGGCCAATCTCGTTTTATATATTTAATTATGTAATGTTGGAGCCACAATGGTCTCTCGAAATTGCTCTCTTACACAATTCTGGGTCCGTCTATGAGTGTCCTTATTCACTGCACCTAACCTAACCTAACCTAACCTAACTTATGTAAAAAAAAAATATAATAACAGTTCAACAACAATAATTTCGTCTCTGGAGTGTTTACAAAGTTCCTTGATGTTTGAATTTGTTTTCGCATTATTGAAATCCCCAAATTAACACAAAAAATCAACTTTATTAACATCTGTATTATAACTGTATTCTTCATCATGTTCTCCAGTGTGAGCTACAGGCGAAGTGGTAAAGAATACAGCTAAGAACGAGGTATATATCTTTGTTTTAGTTATATAATTTCATCAAGGGACTTCGTAAACACACTGTATGTAATGGTTATATCACTAGCCGTCAGAAAATATTTACACCCGTAGTCACTGACCCTCTTGTAAACACCACTACATCTCTATTAATGGCGGATATAATACTGTACTCTTATTTAACCTTTATTCACTTACTTGACAGGCAGAGATGAATCGTCCTCCACTTGATCTTGATATTTGAGTGAGTGGTGATGTACAGACACGATCTTCAAGTGTAGTTAATAATCAATTTTTTTTTTAACCCCGCGGGATCTTGTCGTCCAATAATGATGTTTACTTGTTGTTGTCACCTCAAAGGATTATATTTATTTCGTATATTTATTCGTTAATTAAGAAAACTAAAATGAATAAACAGTAAGATATAAAAATAAAAGGCTAATATTTTTATTTATGTCTCTTGGGGTAAATAATAAAGGGAGGGAGAGTTTAGCCATGTTCATCCTACCACTCATGACGGCTCCAATATTATGTCACTGAGTTTCCTTCCTTCTTCTCCTTCTTCTCCTTCTCCTCCTTCTTCTTCTCCTTCTCCTCCTTCTTCTTCTCCTTCTCCTCCTTCTTCTTCTCCTTCTCCTCCTTCTTCTTCTCCTTCTCCTCCTTCTTCTCCTCCTTCTTCTTCTCCTTCTCCTTCTTCTCCTCCTTCTTCTCCTCCTTCTCCTCCTTCTTCTCCTTCCCCTCCTCTGTGCCCCCGTTTGGTAAGATAACACTACTCCCTTTGTTATTGTTCTTCTTCGTGTTATTGTTCTTGTTCGTGTTCCAGTAGACAGTTAAGTGAAAAACACCAGTATAACCTGATTAAAGCTATCTCTCTTTCTCTAACTCACCCATACACTCTCTCACTTTCTTACTCTCTCTCTCTCTTTCTCTCTTTACCTCTCTCCTTGTCTCACTCTCACTCTCTCTCTCTCTCTCTCACACCTCCCCTCTCTCTCTCTCTCTCTCTCACTCTACAGGTGAGCAATAGAGGTGACAGGCAGGCAGAGGTGACAGAAGCAGATTAGTCTTTATCGTGTCTCTAGATCCGGTGTGTGTGTGTGTGTGTGTGTGTGTGTGTGTGTGTGTGTGTGTGTGTGTGTGTGTGTGTGTGTGTGTGTGTGTGTGTGTGTGTGTGTGTGTGTGTGTGTGTGTGTGTGTGTGTGTGTGTGTGTGTGTTTATTTTTGGTGTTTTGTATTTGTAATGGACTTAAAATGTAATATTTGTGTGGACTTAAAATGTAATATTTGTGTGTTAGGTTAGTTGAGTGCCCATTAAAACTGGGGCCCCATTAAGACTAAGGGCCCATTAAGACTAGGGGCCCCATCAACCCTGGGGCCCATTAAAGAAAACAACTTGACCTGGATTTAAAAAAAACCCTCATATATACACTTCTTTAAACAGAGTCAACATTGCCAACAGCAGCTCATATTACGCTCCTCAAGTTACACCGTTGGCAATACTGCTCAGAGGCGAATGAAGCCAAACAGACTTCTATTTAATTTTTTATAACGCTTGTGGAGAGAGAGAGAGAGAGAGAGAGAGAGAGAGAGAGAGAGAGAGAGAGAGAGAGAGATGCACGAGGTTCAGACATTATATTTGGTTAATAATATCCAAAGATAAGAAGCCTCATAGATCCCGAGCCAGAGGAGGTGGTATAGGGGAGGGGGTGCTGGTGACAACGCTATGTTTTGGCGGGAAGTAGCCATGGCGAGGAGAATGACTCACTCTTGGCTACAACTAATGAACTCTGATGTGGATGATACTATTTTGACGTAAATTATTCGCTCAGGGTTAAAGATTCACTCTGATCTAGGTATAAACTATTTTTAGCGTGGAGTAAAAGCTTTTGGCGAGATATGGCCGGTTCTGGAGATATATAGCCAATCAAAACGGGAAAAATAGCCAACGGGGATGATAAATAGCCAATCTTCATATAAATAGCCAACAATGACGATAAACAGCCAAACAACATAAAAATAGCCAAAATAAAATATAAAATAGCCAACCAAAACGATAAATAGCCAAATAGACACGATTTTTTTTAAATTATGAAGAAATAAAATAAAGAAACGATTAAGCGATACATTGCAGCGATAGAAGAGCTATAGAGCGATAGAATGGTGCCTCTACCTGTTAATTATGTAGACTACGAGGGGGGGGGGGTGCTGTGTAAACATTGTCAAGTAATACTGTAGAGTAATTAAGGTCAACAGTACAAGTGGTATTTTAAATGTGATTGGTGAGTTGTGGTGCTGAGAGAGAGAGAGAGAGAGAGAGAGAGAGAGAGAGAGAGAGTTACAAACATACAATACCATCATTATTTATCTCCCTCACCCCCTCCCTCATCCCCCCTCACCCCCTCCCTTATCCTCTCACCCCCTCCCTTATCCTCTCACCCTCCTCTCTCCCTCCTCCTCCTTCACCCTCCCCTACTCACTCTCCATCCCACTCCACGTGCCACTAAACCTCATGAAAATTCTACATATGGGTCAACGTAAAACAAAATCAACCAATCACGTCACTCCAGGTAATGGACCAATGAGAACGTCGATTAATCCCTTTTTAGTGGGGGGGTAATGATGTTAATAATGACGTAAATTAACAAACAAATAACAAAATGACAGGTGTGTGGTAGTGGAGGCATATATGTGTGACAGGTGTGTGGTAGTAGAGGTAGGTAGGTGTAACAGGTGTGTGGTAGTGGAGGTAGGTAGGTGTAACAGGTGTGTGGTAGTGGAGGCAGATATGTGTGACAGGTGTGTGGTAGTGGAGGCAGATATATGTGACAGGTATGTTGCATTTTATCATCAGTTCCATCTTATGACAAGTCAGGTTAAGTAATTAGCTCTTTCCGTCGTTTGGGTGGAGTTATTAATGGGTGGGATGGGTGTAGGGAGTGGGTGTGGGTTGGCTAGGTGTGGGTGGGCTAGGTATGGGTGGGCTAGGGTGGGCAGGGAAGTAGGCAGTGGGTGGGTCGTCGCTCACACAGGAGACATTTAGGTCAACATTTTCTCATTAAAATTGTAGTTGCGTCATTCAGCTCTATAAACGCTTTTCCTGACTGACTCACTGACCGATTTACTAACTAACTCACTGAACTGACTGACTGAACTGACTAACTGTACGGAAAGCTACATAGTTGGGTCATAACTTAAAAACACCTATTTCTGTAGTCTAAAAAAT
Organism: Homarus americanus; assembly: GCF_018991925.1. NCBI lineage: Eukaryota > Metazoa > Arthropoda > Malacostraca > Decapoda > Nephropidae > Homarus > Homarus americanus. The sequence continues at coordinate 8,018,996 of NW_024720773.1, read as the reverse complement.
ACACATCACTGAAAAACTACGTAAAATTATCGTACATTTTCCCCAAACTAACGAAAACTACACACACAAAAAAACTAACGTGATAATTTTTAATACATTTTTTTTAGTATAATGTCGACAGGTAAGTAGTAAGGGAGGGGGAAAGTATAAATATTTTGATTTAAAAAGTATATGGACATACTCTGTAGACGGGCACAGGGACGGTAGGGAGGAGGACGAGAACGGAAATACGTCAACAAAAACACGTAAATATGGATTACTCGCTGACGAACGCCTCTCCTACCTCACCACCTCGGATTATTATTATTATTGCCTTACGCGAACGGATATGATGCTGTTTATCTTCTGTCTGTGTATACTTGGATCTCTCTATGTATGTATATTTATGCCTGTGTGTATTTTATGTATACCTGCCTCTCTATGTATGTATATTTATGCCTGTGTGTATTTTATGTATACCTGCCTACCTGCCCTTACCTCTCTATGTATATCTGAGTGTGTGTATATTTTATATGTATATTTTATGTTTACCTGCATGTCTGTATCTACCTGTAATCATTAAGGTGTACTCTTTCTACCTGATAATCGGTACATTCTTACCTGCATTAATTAACTTAGTACATACCTACCTACCCACCCACCCACCCACCTGGATGGACTTGGCAATCAATACCTGCCAAGTGAGGGAGACTTCTCGACACCTTTAGCAGCCAAATACAACTCAATGTCACCCGTCCCACAAGGAAATGTATTTAGCAGGTGCAGCTATATGAGGGAGGTGGGGGGGGAGGTGGGGAGATGAGGGAGGGAGGGAGGGAGGTGAGGGAGGGGAGGGAGGAGGGAGGTGAGGGAGGGAGGGAGGGAGATTGGTCACCTGGGCGCCCGTGACTGTATAAATGGGTGGAAGGGGAAGGAGGAGGGTGGGTAAGGAAGGAGGGTGGGGGAGGGAAGGAGGAGGGTGGGGGAAGGAAGGAGGAGAGGGAGGGAAGGAGGAGGGTGGGTAAGGAAGGAGGATGGGGAGATGAAGGAAGGAACGAAGAAAGGAGGGAGGAGAGGGTATCAGCTGACTAAAGGTAAACAAAGGTAATAATCTCACCTGGTGGGTCCTTCACTAACTCATTAACCTGACCAAGATACAGGAAACACGTAATTAATTCCTGGTAAGAAGGTGACTATTTTGTGTGAAGGGTCATTAATGCAAGTAATGACCATAATTATTTATTTATTTTAATCACCACATCGTTAATTAGTTGATTGTAGAGTAATTAGATTGTAATTATGAAGGGGAAAAAAATATAATATACAGTTTGTTTCAGAAGACTTTACGACAGATTACACGGAGAGAGTAAAAAAAAAAATATTGGAACCTCTGAGATGATATGAAATAAATTAGATGTTTTTTTGAAGCCTTTAGGAAGCCAGGCGATGTTTTTTCTATCAATATTTACATAAACATTTGAGGTGTTGAGGCTTCACCACCTGAATATCCCAGAGAGAGTTTTGGAACATAGGATAAATACGTAATAATGCGAGGCTTTAAATATGAGTGACAATGACCAGATTTTTAAAAGATCTTGATGTTTACTGTAATAATAAAAGAAGTTGATGGAGAGAGAGAGAGAGAGAGAGAGAGAGAGAGAGAGAGAGAGAGAGAGAGGGGAAGAGGAGGGTAAGGAGTGGTTGTTCCTATCAAAACGGGGGCACGGAGGAGGAGGAGGAGGAGGAGAAGAAGAAGAAGAAGAAGAACAGAGGAGAAGAAAACCAGTCAACACGAAAAGAGGACGAACTGTAAACAAGCGTTAGATAAACAAACCAAAAATAAATACAAAAAATATAAACAAAATAAAGTAAGGAACCGGGACAGAGAGAATAAACAGAGGAAGAATAAAAACAACAAAACAGTGGAATAAATAAGTAAATAAACAAGAGGAACAGAAGAGACAGATAAATAGACAGACGAGGATAGAACAGAGACAGACAGACAGACAGACAGACAGACAGACAGACAGACAGGCTTGAGCGTAAGTAGAGAAGGAGAATGGGGGAGAAAGGAAGATAGTTAACGAAGAAGAAGAAGAGGAGGAAATAATGATAATTAGGACAGGAGGTAGATAAGAAAGTAGACAAAAGGTAGACAGGAAAATGTATGGGACAGGGAGTAGACAGTAATGAAGAAGTAACATAGGGTGGAATGGATGAGGAGGAGGAGGAGGAAGGGAATGAAGGAAGGAAGGAAGGAAGGAAGGAAGGTAATCTGGAACAGCAAGATAAAGAGGAGGAGGAGGAAGGGAAGAAAGGAAAGAAGGAAGGAAGGAAGGAAGGAAGGAAGGAAGGCAATGAGAAACAGTAGGAAGCAGTAGAAGAAGAAGGAAGAGGTGAAGGAGGAGAAGGAGGAGGAGGAAGAAGAAAGAGGGTAGTGAAGTGTGGCGCCTCTGGGGGTAGGTAATGTCAACAAAGGTGAGTCAGCTGATTGGACCATTTCCCCCCCTTCTACCTTCTTCTTCTTCTTCTTCTTCTTCTTCTTCCTCCTCCTCCTCCTTTCTTTTTTCTTCTTTCCTCCCCCTCCTTCTTCTTCTCTAACCACACCCCCCTTCTAACCACACCCCTTCTGACCACACCCTCCCTCCCACCCTTCTAACCACCCTCCTCACCACCCCTTCTAACCACCCCTTTCCTCACCACACCACACCCTCCCTCACCACACCCCTCCCCACCCCCTCCCTCCCCACCCCTCCCCTCACCCACCCCTCCCTCACCCACTCCCACACCCCTCTACCCCCACACCACCCCCTCCACCCACACCCCTCCCACCACCCCCTCCCTCACCACACCCCTCCCTCCCCACACCCCTCCCCTCACCCACCCCCCACCCACACCCCTCCTCCACCACACCCCTCCCCACCCCCCACCTCCCTCACCCTACCTCCCCTCACCCCCCCTCCTCCCCACACCCCCTACCCACACCCCTCCCCACCACACCCCTCCCCCACCCCTCCCTCACCACACCCCTCCCCCCCCCCTCCCCACCACCCCCCCCACCCCACCACCCCCCTCCCCCACACCTCACTCACCCCCCCTCTCCACCCACACCCCTCCCCTCCCACCCTATTATCCCACTCACCTCCCTCCCTCTCATCCCTCCTTCACTCCCTCCCTCTCTCCCCTCTCACTCGCTCCCTCTCCTCCCTCCCCCTCTCTCCCCATGTACCCTAACTCCCAGTCCTTCTCCCCTCTCCTCTCACTCCATCTCTTCACAACACCTCTTTCTCCCTCTCTCCTTGCCTCATTCTTCCTCACTTCTCCCTCTTCCTCCTTCTTATTCCCATGTCTCTCTCCTATGTCTCCTCTTATCAACTAACCTTGCATATTCACCTTTATTCCTCCCTCCTCTTCAATCTTCCTCCTAATATCTGATCCTCCTCCTCCTCCTCCTCCTCCCCCCTTCCCCCTTCCCCCTCCCCTTTTCCCCCTCCCCCATCCTTCCCCCTTCCCCCACCTTCCCCCCCATGACGACATATACATTTTTTCTCCCATGATGAACTGGCACACGACCAAACGCAACCTGATCATTACTTTACACTACTTGTTTATCCTGGGAAAAATACTGCCCTAGAGACGAAAAGAATCTCTAATTTGATTTTTCTATTTTTCTCTATCTTTCTTTACCCTGTTTTCTTATTTATTTGTTTTCTTATTTATCTTTAGTTCTTCCGTTACGATAGAATGAGGTCGTAAGAGTTTAATTTTGTTGCGTTAGAATGATTGGCAACTTTTATGGAGAAGGAAATTTACATATTCGAAATCAAGACGCAGGCAACTAATGTTAGATATATACCAAGAACAAGGGGGGGATTTAAATCATTTATATTTTCTATCTAAAGCTGGTAAAGTAAACCTAATCTAATCTAAACTAAACTAACCTAATGATCCAAGGTTATTATTGGTTAGGATGAGTTTTAGTCGGCTTATGTCATTTGAAAAATTAATATCTTTGTGGCTCGTGTTCGTGGAAAGTTCGTAACACTAGCTTAACACTCGGCTGTTTTACCCTTTGTAAAGAATTATTAAACAAATACTTGAAATATCTATTTAAAACTTCCCCGTATAATAATCTAAAAAAAAATAATTACCTTTCACCTACTTTCTCAATTAAAAATCTGAGAAACTAAATTAAATTAAAAACTAATCAACGAGAATCTGAACAGGTGTCATTGTTTGTTTACCCGATCACCTGACGAGGTTTAAAAGGCCCTCACCGGTGTTACTGTCTCTCGTGTGTAAGAGGTTGCCTTGTTTACCGAAGTGTGTAGTGAAAATTGATCTATATTCATTAATTTATAGCAGTGTAGTGAAAGATAAGAGCAAGAGACGAGGATAATGTAACAAATGACTTTGGTGTAAGCTAGAGAACTCGTGCTGTGATGATCAGACGTATTTAATTAAGACGCAAGACTTTCTCCGGGTATGATGCAGTAACCAGAGACTATCCTGAAGGTACAGTGGTAATTATATACGCTACTCACTCCTATAATCTTAATTTTATCCGAGTGGGAAGATTATATTTTACGTGAGGTGACTGGCGGAGCAAGAATGTATAATGTTGAAAATTTACAAAAGAAGATAATTATCACTCATAAAACTACTCTATGATCGTTAAGTCAAGTTACATGTGATTGGTTAGTTTTGTGTTTAGAATCGACTGCCTTAACAGCCTCGGTCAAATAATTTTCCAACATTGTCTACACGTCTTGCTCGCGGGAGGCCTTGACATGGCTGCAGGTCCCCCCACCTTAACATATCCTAGCTAGTAACTCTGCCAAGTCTCCCAGCTGTGAGACCAAACCTTACCTGCTGGGACTAGGATGACTGGCCATCATCCATCAACCACGCTATTTTTATTCTTGATAAGTAAACAATATCATCTCTAGTGATTACATGACCGTAGTTAGGTATATACATCTCAGGGTAGTTAGACTAGGGGGGGGGTACGTGCCGCCAGACAAGTGCATTTGGTAACCTGTTTCAATCTCCTGGTGATTGCTCAAGCGGCCACTGACCCGTTTATTCGTCAACCCGCGGGCCACCCTGCACCTGGTCATAGTAACAGCTATAAACACCACCGCTGGCTCGGATAAAGCGACTTAATACAGCTTTTGGGTTAATGAGAGCCAAACAGTCCTCTCTGCCTGCCCCCTACAACACAGGAATTAAAGTTAGATTAAATATAAGTAATTCGGGTCTTCCATATAATTTTAATCTCGCTAAGAACACAACACAGTAAAACCAACGGACTATAGAGGAAAATCCGTTATATCAAGGTTCCTTAGATGTAAAATCTCCATATACCGAACTACATACAGATGAAAATCCATTATATCCAGGGTCCGTTAGATGTGAACCCCCCATATAACGGATTATATGGAGAGTTAAGTGCGTTATATGGAGGTTTCACTGTATTGGTCATTCTACATGATTACTTAACAACAGAATTACCTTGAGACTCTACCTTTAATTAGATACAAAAGCTAAAAACACCAATTAAGACACGGAATTACGGGTCATACATACATACATACATACATACATACATACATGCATACATACATACATACATACAGACAGACAGACACTTCACCCGGGACGTTACCAAGCTATATACACCACAACATGCGCGCGCCATTGCCTCTCACCCCCACTGGCGACGATTATAAATGATACTCAATTTATCGTGTTTATAGATTATTATTATTATCGAATTTCCAGCGGCTAGCAGATACCTTCACGTTCCTAGTCATCTGAGGCAACATGTGTTATAATTAATCACCTGTTGTTTAGTAATTTCGTGTAGTAATTTGGAATTTTTTTTTAGGCACGTATCTTATCATCTCGGAATAATTTTTTTTTAAGCTCGTAGCCTAATGACTGATGTAAATAAACTCACGTGTTTATTGTTATTTACGTAAACATTATTAATATATTTTCTGTGTGATAATAAACTGTTTTTTTTATTTGATTTGTATTTTTTTTTAGTTAATTTACAATGTTATTTTATTATTGTGGGTTTTATTTATTTTGTTTTTGTTTCTAAAGGTATTTTGAAAGAAGAGAGAGAGAGAGAGAGAGAGAGAGAGAGAGAGAGAGAGAGAGAGAGAGAGAGAGAGGTGAAGCAGACTGAAGCAAGCAACCTAAAGTGATATGAGACTTGATTGGTTCGGACCGTAGACTCTGATCATTTATTAACTCATTCCATAGACCTTGACTTCTGATTGGCTACATTCATTGATTTTGACATCTGATTGACCAAATCCATAGACTCTTGACTTCTGATTGGCCAAGTCCATAGATTTTAAACGATTTCAGAATTACAACGAATTTAAGAATCAACGTAAGAATGAACGCAAGAATTAACGCCAAAAACAACTCAAGAATTAACGTAAAAATAACAAAGAAATGACGCAAGATTTGACGCAAGAATCCACGTAAGAATCACAAGGGATCATCTTGGTATTTTTTTGTTTAGCCTCTTAATTTAGATGTTTTATGTTTAATCGTGATTGGCTGCGCAGTGACACACGACAGGTGACAAAAAGGCTGTGATTGGTGGGCTTGTCGAGGTGTATTTAAAGCCCCTTGAGGGAGACTTGGGACAGTGGAAGAAGAAGAGAGAGGAAGAACAAGAAGGAAGAGAAGAGAATAAAGAAGAAGAAGAAGTAAGAGAAGAGAATAAAGAAGAAGAAGAAGAAGAAGAAGAATGATGATGCTGCTGACGATATGCGCCATTTCCTAAAACCAAGTGTCAGTAAACGTCAGCAGCAGAGGTTGGACGTCATTAGTCAGGAATGCCTCAAAACTCGCCCTTGTAGCTGACGTGTCGATGATGTCAGCTCGTCATTAAGTAGAGCTACGGGTTCATTAAGACTGACTAACTGACTGACTGGCGGATTAGTTCTGTCAGCTAGTTGGTAGTTAGAGGTGTCAGTTCTGTGTGTGTGTGTGTGTGTGTTGCACCACCGGCGTCCCCAAGGTGAACTTTTTTGCCTCCTCTCTCTCTCTCTCTCTCTCTCTCTCTCTCTCTCTCTCTCTCTCTCTCTCTCTCTCATGCGTTCTCTCTTTCTCCTTTCGTTTCGTCATATCTCACCACACAGATAGATAGCTGGATAGATAGATAGGTAGATAGATAGATATATACCACCGCCTCCACACGCTCATTCACTTACACACTAGCACCCTCCCCCCCACACCCTCACACACCCCACACACCCTCCTCTCCTCCTCACACACCCTCACGCACCCTCACACACCCTCACGCACCCTCACACACCCTCACCCACTATACCCACACTGTAGGTAAGCTCGTGTTTATCCACAAAATATTTTCCCTGTGTTAGCCAATCCTTTACAGTGTCACTACCACTACCACCACCACTGCTACCACCGCACCACTACCCACCACCACCACCACCACCACCACCACTGCTACCACCACCACCACCACCACCACCACTGCCACCACCACTGCTGCCACTACCACCACCACCACCACCACCACCACCACCACCACCACTGCTACCACCACGCGCGCACTACCACCACCACCACCACCACCAGCATCACCGCCACCACCGCCACCACCACCACCACCACCACCACCACCACCACTACTACCACCACCACCACCACCTACCACCACCACCACCACCACCACTGCTACCACCACCACCACCACCACCACCACCACCACCACCTGTCACCACTGCCACCACCACTGTCACCACCACTGCCACCACCACTGCCACCACCACCACTGTCACCACTGCCACCACCACTGTCACAACTGCCACCACTGCCACCGCCACCGCTGCCACCACCACCACTGCCTCTACCACCACTGTCACCACTACCACCACCACTGTCACCACCACCACTGCCACCAACACTGCCACCACTGCCACCACCACCACCACCACCACCCACCACCACCACCACCACCAGCAGCACCACCACCACCATCACCGCACCACTACTACTACTACCACTACCTGCCACTGCCCCCACCACCACCACTACTACCACCACCACTGCCACCACTACCACCACCACCACCACCACCACCACTACCCCCACTACCACCACCACTGCTACCACCACCACCACCACCACTGCCACCACTACCTTC
>NW_024720773.1:7898320-8005820 GCF_018991925.1 Homarus americanus | reverse complement strand
CATTCCTCTGTCATGGAAGATTTAATGGGATTTTGTGATTTTGTAATTATTTATTTATTTGTTCTCTAAGATTATTATTGTTGTTGTGTTTAGTGAGTGTTTATTGTGATCTGTGTGAGGTTTATGTAGTGTTTATGTCAAGTCCTTGTTTAGATCTTTATGTCTCCCTGTTGTTGTTGTTGTTGTTGTTGTTGTTGTTGTTGTACCTTTTCATTGTAATTCATCATTATTATTATTGTATTCACTAAATCTATCACAATTCTCCCATTCTTCCAGTTATCATCATCATCATCATCATCATCATCATCATCATTCCCACACCTTTACGTAACACGATGAGAGTCAATAATTCCACCCGCTATAATCAGTCATGCAGGTGGGCGTGTGGGCGTGACGAGGCAGTGGTGAGAATTAATATCTGATAGTGGTCAGGGTGTTGTTGGGCGTTGGGGGTGGTGGTTGTTGGGATGGTGGTAGAAATTGGTGGTTCTAGTGGTAGGGGTAGGGGAGTAGTTGCAGGAGTGGTGGTACTGAGTGGTAGGGGTGGTTTGAGAAGATTGAGCTGGTGGCAGGGGTGGTTGTTGGGATAGTGGTAGAATATTGGTTCTGGTGGTAGAACAGGGGTGTTGCAAGGGTGGTGTTACTAGTGGTAAGGGGTGGTTGTAGGGGTGGTGGTAATGGTGGTGGTACTGGTGGCAGGGGTGGTTGTTGGGGATGGTGGTAGAGATTGGTGGTACTGATGGTAGAGGTAGGAATTGGTTGTGGGGGGTGGTGGTAATGGTGGTGGTACTGGTGGTAGGTGGTTGTTGGGATGGTGGTACTGGTGGTAGTGGTGGTTGTTGGGATGGTGGTACTGGTGGTGAGGAGGTTATTTGGGATGTGGAATTGGTGGTGCGGAGGTGGTTGGGGGTAGAAATTGGTTGTAGGAGATTAATTGGTAATGGTGGTAGAGTTAATTTTATAACACAGTATTATTATTATTATTATTATTATTATTATTATTATTATTATTATTATTATTATTATTGTTATTATTATTATTATTAGTATTGTTATTATTATTATTATTATTATTAATATTATTATACAGGAGTGTTAACGTGACATAATTGGCACATGTCAGACATAAAAATAGCTGAAGAAGTGAACCAACCAATAGGGAGACATTAAGTGCTAGTTAACACACCACAAGCGCTAGTTAAAAGAAACGATGTAACTAGCAGCTAGGAGATTGGCAGGAAGAAGTTATTATCGTTTATTACTAGCTAGGAACAACAGCTAGATTGATAGTGTGTTAATTCAAGATGGCGCCCAGGGTAAACAAACTATGACATCACCCCCGCCTCATAACTCTGACGTCAGGGGTTTGTTTATACCATGAGGGCAGGGCGGTTTATGTCTCCTTGTAAACAACAATAATTATGACGTGATTCTTGCTAATGCTGTATTGGTTGTAGTTGTATGTGTGTGTGTGTGTGTAAACAATGACGACGGCAAGAACATACAGTTATGACGTCACAGAGAGTCATGGCGTCACAGAGGGTTATGACGTCACGCAAAGTCATGACGTCACAGAAAGTCATGACGTTACACAAAGTTATGACGTCAGGTAGAATTATGACGTTATAATGAACATAAACAAAGCCGCGTGGATGGACCTAATTAGGTTAAGAGATAAGGTGACATAATTAGACAGACGGACAGATAGACAGACAGACCGGCAGACAGACAGACAGGCAAATGACCACAGAAGGAATCCTCACAAGAACATGGCATTTGGAAGGGAGGGAGGGAAGGAGAGAAGGAGGGAAGGAGGGAGGGAAGGAAGGAAGGAGAGAGACATATTTCTTATCCTCTGCTTTATTTTTTCTACTTACTCTTGTTTCGTTAATCGTCTTATGTTTTTTTTCTGTTTCTTTTGTTTATCTTCTTAAGTGTAATGTGTAAGTAGTGGTCTCTCTCTCTCTCTCTCTCTCTCTCTCTCCTCCTCCTCTCTCTCTCTCCTCTCTCTCTCTCTCTCTCTCTCTCTCTCTCTTCTACTTCCCACATCCTTCCCTTCCCTCCTCCATTTTCATTATTTCTCTCTCCCTCTCCCCTTTCCCCCTTCCCTTCTTTCTCTTCCCCCTGCTTACCCCCTTCCTTTCTTCCTTCCTCCCTATACCCTTTCTCTCGAGTCTTCCTCCCATTCCTTCCCTCCATCCAATTGAGGGAAGGAGAAGGGAAGGGGGAAGAGGGAGGGGGAAGGAGGGTAGAGGAGGGTGAAAGGAGGGGGGGTGGGGAGGGGGTGAAAGGGAGAGAGGGTGGGGATATACGTGGAGTTAGTAATATCAGGTAAGCTTGCCCCTCACCTCCCCTCACCCCCCTCACCATCTCTTAACAGCTCGTGTACCTGCCCTGACGCCCACCTGCCCACCTACCCCCCACGCCCACCTGTCCCCGCCCACCTGTCCCCACGCCCACCTTACCTCCTGCTACTACTTATTATTATTATTATTATTATTATTATTATTATTATTATTATTATTCAACGCATTTCTCCTCTCATTTATCACGGACCAATCACCGGCCTCCCTCCACCTCTGGGTCAACCAATGAATACATTACGTCGTCTTGATTGGCTGGGGCGTCGTTCAAGTGTTGTAATCGTGTAGTGAGTTAATATGATCTGATAGGCCAGTATCTGAGTGTGATCTGATTGGCTGGTGAGGTGAGTGACTGTTAATTGGCCACTTTGGGTTGTTGGCGTCTTTCTTGTGCCGTGACTATAGTGGGTGTGTTTGGTAGATTTGGGTTATTTTTGTTTTCTCTTGTTTTTGTATTATAGTTTATTTTTCGTTTTCTTTTTTTTGTATTATTTTGTCTGTTTGGTGTTTTATTTGCCCGTGTGATTGTCTGTGTGTTTGTTTACAGTGTCCCAATACCCCCAGGTTGGTAGTGGGGCATTGTATAGATATTCAGCTCCAATGTAATAGTGGGGGATTGTACAGATGATTCCAATGCCCAAATGCCCTGTGTGGTGGGCATTGTATAGAGATATTACAATGCTCTGTGCTCTAATGCCCTTAATATCCCCCCCCTATAACTCAGCTCTCGAGTTACAATGCTCCTCTAGCCCTTTTGCGCAATTACAATGCTCCACTCTAACCCAGCACACAAGGTTACAATGTATTCACCACCAATATTGTCACATTCCTTACCTTGTTATTGAATTCTTTTAAGAGAGGGTCAACCAGCCAGGAAGCCTTACACCTCTCTTCTAGGTAAGGTATTGGAGGAATTCTTATCCACTGAAATGCTCTCTCGGGGGTAGGAACCTAAATCCGTGTGAAAATAAACAACAGAAAGAAAAATAATATTGGGATTTGAATCTTGTATAATATTGTGTGTGTGTGTGTGTGTGTGTGTGTGTATAGGTAAATAAATTGATGAGTAAAATATTAAATTAAGTGATTAATTTATTTTTCTGGATAAAGAAAGTAAATAAAAGTAACGTAAGATTAACTCCACGTATCTGAATCACAATCCGGATTCAAAGTCACGAACGAAAACACTCCGTCATTAACACACACACACGCACACACACTCCCGTTGTCAAGTAATCTACACGCGAATCCGGGATTTATGTCTCCTATCAACTGAGGTAGTTTTTGTCTATTGGTTTTTTTTATTGGTGCTGCTGGAACTAGAGACAAATACGGTCCTTGGGGAGGGAGGGGGTGGGGGGGGTGAGGAGCGACATCCGGAGGGCGAGGTGAGGTGGGGTGGGGTGACCAACGCCCAGCATCCGGCGAAGGAGTATATGTGTACCGTCTGAATATGGAATCTAAGACTGTCTCTCTGGTGGCGTCTGTGTTGTGAGTCATCGCTGAAGAAAACTTTAATTGGCTATGCAAAAGGTGGGTTTGTTGTGATGGGGAGGAAGTGATGGAGGGAGAGAGAGACACAGGGAGAGAAAGGAAGGAGAGTGAGGAGGGAGGGAGAGGTGTTAAGAAAAAATGATCAGCTGAACTAACCAGGTGACCGTATATAGTCAGGTCTCATAAGTGTGACCAAATATTGTAACACACACACACACACACACACACACACACACACACACACACACACACACGCACACACACACAAAACACACACACACAGACACACACACACACACACACACAGTTTATCCACAAAAAATAATAAAACTATAAACAAGTAAAAAAATATAAGATTCGTCGTTGTTGTGGACTTATTAAAAACACCTTCGATTCTCACTTGTATTAATGAGTCTTATTTCAGGGTCTTATTTCAGGGTCTTATTTCAGGGTCTTATTTCAGGGTCTTATTAGGTATTTTGTGGCCTTATAGTTAATTAATGGACCTTATACTGAGTGGTTAATGTGTGTGTGTGTGTGTGTGTGTGTCGAGAACTAGGATCAAGAACAAGGGATTAAGAGGACAAGGAGTCGAGGATACAAACAGCGAGACCACCATCTCGAGGCCAGAGGTGGAGGTAGCACGAGTCAGACTTGTGCTGCGTTGACTTGGTGAGTTGCTCCTCAAACTGGTCAAGCAAGTGTGTGTGTGTGTGTGTGTGTGTGTGTGTGTGTGTGCCCGCCCTAGCGAATCAACAGATTAATGTTCCTTAGTTAGGTTAGGTTAGATTTAAGGTGAAATAAGTTAGGGGTTAGGTTATGTTAAGTTAGGTTAGGTTAGGTTAGGTTAGCGTTAGATTAGATCAGGTAAGGTTAGATTAGGTTAGAGAATGGGTGGGTTAATCCTCAGGTGTTCCTCGTGCAGTATAACCAATCCCAATACCTTATACAATCACATTATTTGTCCCACGTTATACCAGAACAGTTGTCGTAGTTCTAGTAATGTCTCCTGATCGATGTTCTACAGTGTAAATACGGCAACATGGCGAGTACTTTGGTAATGTCCATAGGTGGGTGGGTGTACCTGGGTGGGTGGGTGTACCTGGGAGAGTGGGTGTACCTGGGAGGAGTGGGTGTACCTGTGGGTGGGTGTACCTGGGAGAGTGGTGTACCTGGGAGAGTGGGTGTACCTGGGTGGGTGGGTGTACCTGGGAGAGTGGGTGTACCTGGCTGGGTGGGTGTACCTGGGTGAGGGGTGTACCTGGGAGAGTGGGTTACCTGGGAGAGTGGGTGTGCCTGGCTGGGTGGTGTGCCTGGAGAGTGGGTGTACCTGGCTGGGTGGGTGTACCTGGGTGAGTGGGTGTACCTGGGAGAGTGGGTTTACCTGGGAGAGTGGGTGTACTTGAGTGGGTGGGTGTACCTGGCTGGGTGTACTTGTTGTAGTTCAGGTCGTGTGTCAGGTGTTAGCCGGGGTAGCCTTCTTCACCTCCTGTGATGTGTTGGGTGGCGTGGAAGGCGTGCGCGGGTTGTTAATGAGGCGTGTCGGGGCGTGTGATGGCGCAGGGTATGTGGTGGTGATGAGGATGCTTGTGGTGGTGCCGGGTGTTGTGGCGTGTGGTTGCTCGGGGCTTGTAGTGTTAAGGGCGTGTGGTGGCGCGTAAGGGCAGATTGGGCCGTACCCCGCGCCCTAGAGAGACTCAAGGTCGCCTGGTGGCCACGCACGCCACCCTGACCTCTCTTGCAGGGCGCGGGGGTGGCGTGGCGGGGCGTGGGGAACGTAAATATTGGTTGCATCAGTGATGGGCTATCACAGTACATGGCCCAGAGCCCGTGGTCCTGTCGGCCACTCGGGGGCCACCACGCTCCAGTAGGTGAAGGACCTCAGGTGTGGAGGCCAGCCGGGGGATGACGCAGATTCCCGCACATCGCCTCACAGCCTTCAGGACGCACGCAGGCAGGCAGACACACGGCGCATGGCCATGAGATTGGGGGGGAGGGAGCCGGCGGCGGCGCACGTGGTGACTCACTGCCGAGTAAAAACAATCAATTCATTCATGACCAGACAACGTGTTACTACCAGGCTGTGTGTCTAGCAGCCTCGGGGCAGGGCGGCGGTGACTTCTACACCACACGGGGCGGGGCGGGGCGTCGCGGGGCTGGGACTTACTGGACATATTGGGGAAGGAGAGGTCTCCGGAAGCCCTACAGCAGCGGGTTGACGCCCCAGTGCCCCCGCCGAGACACAGGGCATGATACAGTGGCGGCCCTTACTGCTGTCCCCGCCTCTCGCTAACTACCCCTGGGTCACTCCTTCCCTCCCTCCATCCCACACCTTCCCTCCCTCACCACCCCTACCTTCCCTCCCTCACCACCCCTACCTTCCCTCCCTCACCACCCCTACCTTCCCTCCCTCACCACCCCCACCCCCTCCCTCCCTCACCACCCCCACCCTCTCTCACCACACCAGCAGGGAACGATCAGAGCAAGAATTCCTTCAAAGACTCCCACCAGATAACGACAGCAACCATACAAGGTTCCCAAAGAGTTACCAAATCTCAAAAGGTCCATTACCACCCCCGAGCTACACGGCCAGGCAATAGACAACCTCCCTAGACCAGCATCCGCCAGCAGGGTCGGCGGAATATGAAATAAGGCCCTTAAACACCCATATATGGGACAGGGTAGGATGTCTAGTGCCTGTACCGACAGACAATAACTAACCCATGACACAACCCTAACACACTATTAGCTTAGCTAGGAGGTCAGCCCGCCCTCTCTTACCTCCTCCTAAATTTCTTCAATTTCCGAACTGTAACTTCCTTCCCCCACCTCTAATCTTCCTTCACCCACCTCTAATCTTCCTTCCCCCACCTCTAATCTTCCTTCACCTCTCCTTTCTCTACACACAAAAAAAAAATAGAAAAAATGGAAGTAAGTGGAGGTCTTGCTGGCTTTCTTTGAGTACCTGAAGGACCATTGGTTGTGTTGGCAAGTTACCTGTAGTGATGGAAGGATACGTGTACACAGGGAAGATACGTGTACACAGGGAGGATACGTGTACACAGGGAGGATACGTGTACACAAGGAGGATACGTGTACACAGGGAGGGTACGTGTACACAGGGAGGATACGTGTACACAGGGAGGATACGTGTACACAGGGAGGATACGTGTACACAAGGAGGATACGTGTACACAGGGAGGATACTTGTACACAGGGAGGATACGTGTACACAGGGAGGATACGTGTACACAGGAAAAATACGTGTACACCAGTCCAGATGGTTCATAGATTCGGTCCAGCACGTTTTGTTTTTTTAGGTCCGTGTTCAGCTGGTCCATGGATCCGGTCCAGTGTTCACCTCTTGGATCTGTTCCCGGTTAAACTACTGTGGTCCCCAGTTCTCCCGGTTAAATTAGTCCTCAATACCGGACCAGTTTATTTCTTACGTCCATTCCGGTACGGTTGGTCCATCAGTCTGGCCCGGTACAGGTGGTCCAGTGGTCTTGTGATCTATTGCCGTGTGATATAGACCTTGAACACTGAACACAATACACTGTTCATTTATAAGTTCAGTCCCTTACTCTACCTTGAACTTAAATCAGTGAACAAAGAAACTTGGATTTTGAACTTTTGAACTGGGGATTTGGGAGAGAGAGAGAGAGAGAGAGAGAGAGAGAGAGAGTTGAGGGGTGAGGGAAGTGAGGTAATACTGTGAGAGGTGAGGGAAGTTGAGGGGAATCTAGGTGTTGATATTGAAATTGAGTTGTGAGGGGCAGGTAACCTCATCCCCTCCTGTGAAACCTTACAACTGGCTGGTGCATGACAACCCAACCCCCCCCCCGCCCCTCCCCCTCCTCCACCCCCTCCCCCCTCCCTCCTCCTACCCCCCTCCCTCACACCTCTGTGTGCCCCCTGACCTCTCACACCTCTGATGGTAGCAATAGTAGTGGGTGTCCTATCGGCCAGAGAGAGAGAGAGGAAGGGATAGAAGAAGAAAGAAAGGAGAGGTGGGGAGGGAGAGAAGAAAGAGGGGGAGGGGCAGAAGAGAGAGAGAAGAAAGGAGGAAGAGGAAGAGGTTATAAGTACATAATCCTTTCCAAAATGCAGATAGAAAATAAAGGGGAGGGGATTGTCAAGTATCTCCCTCACCCCTCCTCCCTACCTCTCCCCTCACCTCCCTCCCCCCCACCCCTATAACCTCTCTCTCCCCCTCCCTCCCCCTGATCCCAGTTCATCCGGGTTGCGTTGGGGGTGATTTATGGAAGGGATATTAACTACGGTTTATGTTCTGTCAATAACCTAACCTAACCAACACACTTATGAACCAACACACTTATGACCCAACACACTCATAAACCAACACACTCAATGAACCAACACACTCGGGAACCAACACACTCAATCATCACTCATATAATTTATTGACGGGCGATGACTGGCTAACTAATGAACCCTGGAGGTGTGAGTCAGCCAATGAGAGGCTCCCAAGGCATGAGTCAGCCAATCAGTGGAAAGTATCAGTCGAGTAAGCTCTGTTTACCTGCGCTATGATTGGTGTTTACGAGCTGCTGCTTGGTATGAAAGTGGTGACATCTGGCAACTGTTACGTGACGTCATATCTGTATGGTGGATGACGTCACAACTATATGGGGATGACGTCACAGCTATATTGCAGGCAGCTATAAAATGTTGCAGTCAGATCTATATTGCAGGCAGCTATAAAATGTTGGCGTCAGATCTATATTGCAGGCAGCTATAAAATGTTGACGTCAGATCTATATTGCAGGCAGCTATAAAAATCTTGACGTCAGATCTATATTGCAGGCAGCTATAAAAATCTTGACGTCAGATCCATATTGCAGGCAGCTATAAAATCTTGACGTCAGATCTATATTGCAGGCAGCTATAAAATGATAGAATTAGAGATACATATTGTAACTTGACACACCCACTTCAACTGTGTGTGTGTGTGTGTGTGTGTGTGTGACCTCTAACCTCTGACCTCTGTAAAAATTAATGGTATTTTAGAATGCATGTTGTTATTGTTGTTGTTGTTGATTCATTTTTATAACCAAATATATTCCTCAGGCAAAGAAAACAACAACAACAACAACAAACAACAACAAACAAGAAACAAACAACAACAACAAACAACAACAACACAAAACAAACAACAACAAACAACAACAATCTGTCCTAAGGGTGCGTTAAGGCTCACTTGAAGACAATAACACACTCACTTACTCTCAACACAGTAGTCAGGTCAGTGTAGGCGGCCGACACTTGAGGATTATTATTGGCCATAGTCTCTCTCTCTCTCTCTCTCTCTCTCTCTCTCTCTCTCTCTCTCTCTCTCTCTCTCTCTACTTGACCAGGAAATAACTCTCATGTTACGTCACCGTGATGTATGAGAGAGAGAGAAAGAGAGAGAGAAAGAGAGAGAGAGAGGTGCTGGTTAGGTCGTGATCAACACCTGTAATTAGGTGTAAGGTAGATTAGGTGTAAGGTAGATTAGGTGTAAGTGAGATAAGTACAGTATTTTGGTGCTAGTGGTGGTAGAGGTGGTGGTAGAGATAGTGGTGGTGGTAGTGGTGGTGGTAGTGATAGTGGTTGGTGGTGGTAGTGGTGGTGGTAGTGATAGTGGTTGGTGGTGGTAGTGGTGGTGGTAGTGATAGTGGTTGGTGGTGGTAGTGGTGGTGGTAGTGGTGGCCGATGGGTGGTGTAGTGGTGGTAGTGGTGGTGGTGAGATAGTGGTTGGTGGTGGTAGTGGTGGCAGAGGTGGTGGTGGTAGTGGTGGCAGTGGTGGTGGTAGTGGTGGCAGTGGTGGTGGTAGTGGTGGTAGTGGTGGTGGTAGTGGTGGTGGTAGTGGCTTGAATCGTAAATTATCAGAGGGGAGAAAAATGTTGTTCCATTAAGTTATGAGGATGACCCGACTTCCATCACTCCACCTCCCACTCCACTCGAGGACCACCTCCCATTCCACCTGTCACTCCACTCAAGGACCATTCTCCAATATCACCATACCTATTTCTCCTCTTCCTTCCTTCCTTCCTTCCTTCCTTCCTTCTCTGAGGAGGACAATTACTTCTTTACCCACCCTTCTCCTCCTCCTCCTCCTTCTTCTTCTTCTCCTCCTCTCCCTCTTCTTCCCATTTTCGAGGAGTGGCTAGATCAGGTTAAGTTAGGTTAGGTTAGGTTAGGGTTGAAGAAGCCAGGTCCGGCTAGGGTTAGGGTTGATGTCTCTAAATCCAGTATACACCGGGACAGTGCAGCAGGGACGCTGACCCTATGACCTAGGACTCGGCGGAGGGGGAGAGAGTAGAGGGGAGAGAGGGGAGAAGGTGAGGGGGATGAAGAATGACCTCTGTGACCAGTCAGGGGTGAGTGGGTGGGGGGGGCAGGGGGAGACGAGGGGAAGGGGTGAGGGAGAAAGGTGAGGAGGGGGTGAGGGGAGGGGGGGAGGGTGAGGGAGGGGGAGGGTGAGGAGAAGGACCTGTAGACCAGTCCATTAATACTTGCCCCTCCTGCCACACTGGTCCTAGCTGACCCCTCACCCCTGTGTGAGAGAGAGAGAGAGAGAGAGAGAGAGAGAGAGAGAGAGAGAGAGAGAGGTTATATTTGCCAAGATTATTGAAACTCCTGACGCGAAACACACACACACACACGGGGGATGAGTCTTAATATGCTTCACGTCAGGTAGGAGGGCCAGCAGGTGTAAGGTGGTTGATATAGATCTCTGTGATAAATGGGTGAGTTCTCCCCCTTAAAGAAAACGGCGTAGAGAATCAGGTGTGGTCGAGAGCTGATTGGTGGAATATTGTGTTGTTGTTGTTGTTGTTGTTGTTGTTGTTGTTGTTGTTGTTGTTTGTTGTTGTTGTTTTATCTGCACCTGTACGACTAACCTCAACTCTTACCACCAGTGACCGTCTGCCTGTCTGTCTGTGCCTGTCTGTCTGTCTGTGCTGTCCGTTGCCTGTCTGTCTGTCTGTCTGTCTGTGCCTGTCTGTCTGTCTTTCTGTCTGTGTGTCTGTACTCTGACCCACAGAGGACTCTACAGGGTATTCACGTGCACACACACACACACACACACACACCTCCCTCCTTCCTTCCCTCCCTCCCACCTTCCCTCCCCTCCCCTCCCCTCCCCCATTAAACATCGTCCCGTTAAAATGTGTGTAGTGAAGGTTAGTCTAAAGGGCCATTAACAATACCCCTCCTACAGATAGCTTTAATGGGCACTGTTCTAATTGGCCCGTCCTATTAGACGTAAATAACACCTCGATTTATATAGTGAAGTTTTTATTTATTAGAATTTATATAACTTTGTCTCCTATGTAATTTATATTGAGACTATGTTATATATATTGTATGTTGTATTTAGTGTAATTTATATAAACTGGAATGTGTATATAGTGTTGATTTATATATAGACATGGTGTAAAGAATGTTTATGGGTTGTGTATATACCTTGGTGGGGGTGGGGGTGGGGGGGTGGGGGTGGGAGGGGGGGAGTCAGTGTTTATGGTGGGGATAATGAGCTACAGGAATGGTTATCTGTCTGTCTCTCTCTCTCTCTCTCTATCTCTTATTTTCTATCTCTCTCTCTCTCTCTATCTCTTTTATTTATCTCTCTCTCTCTCATTTTCTTTATTGATCTTTTTCTCACACTTACCTGTACACACACACACACACACACACACACACACACACACACACACACACACACACACACACACACACACACACACAAATAATCCAACCAGGTGAGTCATCTAACTGGCTCCATTTAATCCAGGTAATTAAACACCTGTGGCCTCCACCTGATCCCCGAGGTAATTGATGGCTGACTGAAACTCTAATCACCTGTCTTTAATCACTGTAAATATGAGGTTAATAAATTACTTAAGATTACTGGACCCCTACGAGGCCTCGACCAAGAACCCGCGGCGATTATTTTGTTGTTGTTGTTGTTATTGTTGTTGTTGATAATGAGGAGAGAAATTAAATGTGTTTGTCTGTCTGTCTGTCTGTTTGTCTCTCTCTCTCTCTCTCTCTCCCCTAGTTTATTTTACCTGATGATTAATTAAATACCTTGATGATTCCCTGTTGAATTTAGGTTTGGTTAGGTTAGGTTGGGTTAGGTTAGGATGGGTTTGGTTTGGTAGGTTAGGTTAGGATGGGTTAGGTTAGGATGGGTTAGGTTAGGTTGGAGGTTTGGCCCCAAGGTGTGTGTGGTACCTGGAGGTAAATGTTTACACCTGGCCGCTTTCCTCCTCCACAGGTGAGGATGTTTTAATAGTCATAACATTATCTCACCTGCCCAGGAATGGTAGTGGTGGTAGTGGTGCTAGTAGTGGTGGTGGTGGTAGTGGTAGTAGTAGTGGTGGTGGTGGTGGTAGTGGTGCTAGTAGTAGTGGTGGTGGTGGTGGTAGTGGTGGTGGTGGTGGTAGTGGTGGTAGTGGTGGTGGTGGTAGTGGTGCTAGTAGTGGTGGTAATAGTGCTAGTAGTAGTGGTGGTGGTGGTAGTGGTGGTAGTGGTGGTAGGAGGTGGTGGTGGTAGTGATGGTAGTGGGATGGTGATGGTAGTGGGGATGGTGATGGTAGTGGTGGTGGTAGTGGTAAGGATGTTGATACTAGTAGTGGTGGTAATGGTTGATAAATTTATGGTGGTAGTGGTGGTAATGGTGGTTAGGTTAGGTTAAGTCTTTCAAGTAATAGACAGAAATAAACATTAAAAAATATAAACAAAAGACTTAATTCACTTATTTGGCGACGCGAATTACTGAAGTTGACGAGACGCTAAAGGGGAGGAGGGGATGAGGGGGGAGTTTAGTCAATTCGTCAACTGTGGTTAATAGAGAAACCAGGCATAGAGGAACGCCAGGCAGAAGGCAAGTGAGCGAACATAAGTCTGGAGTAACTTTCATAATCTCTTCATTGTGTGGTGGAGGTTGGGTGGGGTGGGTGGAGGGTGTGTGTGTGGAGGTGGGTGGGGGTGTGGGTGAGGGTGGGTGGGGGTGGGGTGGAGAGTGTGTGGGTGTTATTGTTGGTAACTAACTGAGGTGGTGATGGAAGACAAATTAATGATCTCACACACACACACACACACACACACACACACACACACACACACACACACACACACACACACACACACACACACACACACACAAACCTACCTCAAATAATTAAAAAATAAAATTAAACGACCTCAATTTTAATAACTACTTCGAAATTGGACAGTAATTAAACCTAGACGGGGTCCCACACAACTCCCGTCCCTCTGTCTGTTGGGGGGGGTGGGGGGGGGGGGGATGGAGTGTAAACAAACTCTAATGAGGTAACCCAAGAGGAATTTGGTTCTGTAAGTCGTTCTGTAGGATCCCACTGTTTAGTTTTTACTTTAACAAATTTATTGACAGAGCTTGAAGTACAGTTTGCCTATTCTGAGTAATTCAATCAGATCTTGACACTGAGGGTGGTATCACTACTCACTGCCACACAGGACAGAGGTTCATACACAAAGAAATACATCATATTTATTAGCAGTATATATAAGTCAGTGGTTCACATACATTGGGGTCATATTCTTATTGAAGACTAATCAGTGTGGGCCAGCAGCAAATTTGGGATAAACAGCAAGAATGTCTGCACACCTGATTCAATGTAGTAACCACCGAGTTCATCTATACAGGATTGGATTCTGTTTAGGTTAGGTTAGGTTACACATAAGAGAATAAGGTCATTCATTCATACATACATACATACATGCATTCATTCATACATACATACATTCATACATACATACATACATACATACATACATACATCAACCAAAAGCTAATTATTATCATTATCCGCTAGAATCATAAACCAATCTTGCGCGTCTGTCTGTCTGTTTATGAGGGCCAGTGTGGTCATTATCTCCCTGAAGAGTGCCAAGGTCAAGTGCCAATCAAGTGCCAATTACGAAGGTCACCAGGAATCACTCGTGTGTGTGTGTGTGTGTGTGTGTGTGTGTGTGTGTCGGTTCCAGGGTCGTCGAAGGCATCAATACTGAAATAAGGATGACGTCACGGCTTCCGGGTTGGTGACGTCATAGTTTTAGGGTTGGTGACGTCATAGTTTTTAGGTTGGTGACGTCATGACTTTAAGGTTAATGACGTCATGACTTCGTGGTTGTTGATGTTAGAAAGATTGATGGACTTTTCTCTCTCCTCTCTCCCTCCCTCCTTCTCTCTCTCTCTCTCCCTCCGTCTCTCTCTCCTTTTCGCTATCCTTTCTCTCCTCTCTCTATCTCTTCCTATATATCTCTCTTGTACCTTTCTTCTTCCTTCTTCTTCCTCTTCCGTCTTCCTCTCCCTCCCTACACCTTCTCCCTCCTTCTCTCTATATCTTCCTTTCCTTCCTACCTCTCTTCTTCCTTCCCATTTCTTCCTCCTCCCCCTCCCTCCCCCCCTCCTCCTCCCTCTTCCCCTTCTTTCCTCCCCTTCCCTCTCTCTCTTCTCCCACTCTTCCCTCCCTCTCCCCCTCTCTCCCACCCACCTATACTCTCAGTGTAGCCAATTCCGCGTGGTTACCTGTCTAACCTCAGGTACGCCCAGGTTAATTATATGCTGTTTATACTTTATCTGGCAACTTTGGTTCCTTCCGTAAGACTAATGGGTGTTTTAGGGTGGAGGATGGGTGTAATGGGTGGGTGGAGGGAGTGTATGGGTGGGTGGAGGGGTATGGGTGTGTGTGTGAGAGAGAGAGAGAGAGAGAGAGAGAGAGAGAGAGGATACATCACCTCCATGGCTCTCTGAGTGCCACTAACCGGGCTGAGTGGCACTGAGTCGACGTAGCGTGGGAGTGACGGATGAGGGGAGTGCCTGATGTGGTATAGGTCTTGTGTGGGAGTGACAAGGAGATGTAAGTGCCCTCAGTTGTAGTGATATAGTGAATGTTTTGGCACTGTCGGGGTGGATGAGTGGTGCCAGTATTATATTGTGGCACTGGTGGGAGGGGAGTGATGGGCAGTGCCAGTGCTTAATATTGTGGCACTGTCGAGGGGGGTGGATGTAGTTGTGGTGAAATCACTACTACTACTACTACTACTACTACTTTTTTTTTTTTTATCGTGGCCTCCAGCCTCCCCCAATAGCCACACCTTCGCCACCATTTATTTACCTTAATATTAAATATCCTAATACATAAGAAGCTATCCTATCTGTGTTAATTAGTTGAGCCGCAGATCTATGCGGCATTCAGTGACTGTAGCCTCATAGTCAATATCTGCAGCAGTTGTCGGAGTAGGGGAGCTCTCGTTCCCTGAGGCAGAGCAAAGCCGACCGAAGGAGAGAGAAGGACAGTCGACATCTCATCCAGGCTGTAACATATTCTGGGCTGCTGCTTCTGTTCGGAGATCAGCTCATGGAGTCTGGCGTAGAAACATCTTGCACTTGGGCCCATCCCACCAGAGGTTGTGAACACTAGAGGAGTGAAGCTGCCTTGATCAACATTTCGAATTCTCTCCCCATATGCCCTTCTCTTTGTCGTTCTCGTTCCTCCTATGTGCAGCATCGAGAGCTAGGTTATGGTGACAAACGGCCATGGGATCAAAAATCCTGATGTCGAAGAAATCGCTGTCCCCGCGTCCAGAATCCTCGAGCACTGACGTCCACACGGGCTTCGTTAGATGTGTTTGAAGTCCTGTGTTGGAAGATCTCGCCATCCAGTGGAAGGAGGGTCGGTTCTACCATGACGTCCCGGCAGATTTCCTTCAACATATTTGCTGTGAGATCCCTTACCTCGTCATGCCTCATGCATATGAAGCCCCCCTTCTTGCAGACCATGGCGTGATCGCCTACTACTACTACTACTACTACTACACATCCACAATAATATCCCTTCCTCGTCGCCTCTGGCCTCAATATGGCACTCTTGTAAACACAGATCTTATTCGACACAAATTAATTGAAATTCTTAGAGTTTATTACCTGTGTTGACTCCCAGGTAATGGGTGAGGCAAGAGGCATTGAACCATGGCACTGTGAAGACTTTAAATCATTTTGAGTTATGGTGGATCATCCATTCTGAGGTCTGGCTATTAATGTCGGGTTGTGTTAGTGGTCTAGTGTATGATAGGAGACATAACACGTACATACAGATACATACACACGTACATATGCTCACTAACACACACATATTTATATAGTGTAGATGCTGTGTTGTGATGGGAAGGTTATATAAACAAGAATATGCTCGTTAATTACGGGTTATATTGTCTAATTTGTGTTTTTTCTTCCTTCGTTTCAGGTGAGGGATTGATTTACCTGTCTGAGTCATTCTTAATTAAGGTGAGTATGGATGGTACGTCGGTGATGAGACGCAGGTGTATACTAACACACACACACACACACACACAGACACACACACACACAGACACACAGACACACACACACACACACACACACAGATACACACACACTGATACACACACACACTGACACACACAGACACACACACAGACACACAGACACACAGACACACACACACACACACACACAGACACACACACACACAGACACACACACACACACACAGACACACACACACACACACACACACACACACACACACACACACACACAGACACACACACTGATACACACACACACTGACACACACACAGACACACACACAGACACACACAGACACACAGACACACACACACACACACACACACACACACACACACACACACTGCTGGCCACCACGCCTTCTATATACCTGCCCAGGTGTTGGTGGCGGATCATCTGAGTTGATGTATATACTCACCTGGCTACCCGTGCCACGCCCACACACGCCCGTTACCTCACCCACACGCCTCTAGACCGTTCTTCCAATATGCCCATACACGCCTCCATACCTCCTACCCACGCCCATACCTCCCTACCCCACGCCCATACCCTCCTACCCACGCCCATACACCCCTACCCACGCCCATACACCCCTACCCACGCCCATTCCGGATAACATAACCTTCAACCCATGGCTGACTCATAACACGCCCACAGTAGATACCCCACCACACCGTGACTCCAACACTGACTCAGGAGGGACTAACGACTCAGCCAGGAGGCCCTCAGTAGAGTGTTTACGTTGAGGTGGAGTGTCTTGTGGAGTGAAAACATCGTGGTGGCGGGTGTTGATGTTTGGCGCTCTCCTCCTCCTCCTCCTCCTGCTAGTCTGACTCACCCTGACCCACCCTGACTCATCCTACTTCATGTTCTGTCACCCTGCATCACCCTGACTCACCCTGCATCACTTAAGACTCTCCCTGCGTCACCCTGTCTCACCCTGACTAATCCTTCTTCACCCTGGTTCACCTTGCATCACCCCTGACTCACCCTGCATCACCCTGCCTTCACCCTGATTCACCTTGCATCACCCTGACTCACCCTAACTTACCTTGCATCACCCTGACTCCCCTGCATCACCCTGACTCACCCTGCATCACCCTGACTCACCCTGCATCCACCTATTTGCAAGGATTCATTCGTAAATAGTTACTCATTCACGCTAACGCCTCTCTCTCTCTCTCTCTCTCTCTCTCTCTCTCCCCCAATATTTATCTGTCTCTTACACACACACACACACACACACACACACACACACACACACACACACACCATCCAACAGTGCATACATGAGCCACACACACACCTCACCTTTTGGCACCTGTATGAACACCTCGACACTAATTTAGGAACCTTTGTAATGCCTCTATGGCCTGTGGATGGGTGTGACAGGTGCTTGTTGTAAGGGGTTGCCGACAAGGTGATAATGGCTTGGTGTTGTATGTTCTCGTGGCTTCCTCTGTGTGTGTGTGCGCGTGCGTGTGTGTGCGTGCGTGGAAGAAAAGTTTGTGTGTGCTGGAGTGTTTTATTACTACCACCATCACTACCACCATCACTAACCTCTGCTACTACCACCACTACTACCATCCCTACCCTGTACCACCACTACCAACATCTACCACCATTCACCATTACACCCAACGACTCTAGCGCCAGCAGCTGACTAAAGCCAGACTGGTACACAGACGAGGTAAACACGGCAGGTTCCTCATTCCATTGAAACAATTCATTCGGGTGCTCATGTAAACACCGAAGGTTCCTCACTCCATTGAAACAATTCACTCGGTGCTCGGTGCTCATGTAAACAAAGGGGATCTTAACTCCATTGAATCTAGTCACTTGCTGCTGATACATAAATATACAGTAGATATAGACAAGAGGATCCACACCCCACTGAAACAAATTCCTTCGTTGCTAATATAACACAATAAGATCCACACCCCATTGAAATAATTAATCCCTCGTTGCTGATCTAAACAGAGGGGATCCACACCCCTTTGAAACAAATGACCTCGCTGCTGCAGGTTTCTTTCACAGGTGTTCTTCCCCCGGCAAGATTCATTGAGTATAATTACATGTTTTTTCTGTATATTGTGATGATGATAATATGGAGTCTGAAGTGAGAGAGAGAGAGAGAGAGGGGAGGTCTTATGAGGACTTTGTTATTGTTGTTCCTCAGGTAAAGGTACACGAACAGGTACAATTACAGGTACAAGCAGAGATACAGGTACACACTCACATCTTCAGACAGTTACAGGTACGTACAAGTCACAGGTATACAAACAAACACAGGTATACAAGACACAGGTAACATTCAACTACAGGTACAAGACACACAGGTACTGAACACACTCACACGTACAGGTATGTCCTTGTCCTTGTAACGCACCTGGAATATGTACCTTGGCTTACAGTGTTGCCAGATCTTTGGGTTGGTTAATCAAGGGGTTCCAGCCTCTGTTAATGACTTTCCGCAATTTGGCAACACTTACATTGACGTCATCAAGGGAGGAGGGGGGCTGGGAGTGAGTATTTAATGTTTTACTGTTCACTAATTTGTTCATCTGTTCTGTACATTGGTCACTGGTCCTCATCCACTTTGTTATTATGTTCATTTGTGTTCATTTTTTCCTTTCCACTTTGTTCAATTGTTCTCGTGTTGTTCCTTCTGTTCAGTTGTTCATCTCGTTCACCATTTAATTGTTCATTTGGTCCTTTGTTCACTGGCCTTTGTTCTACCCTATTGGTTGATTTGTTCATTTGTTGACTTGTTCAAATTTATAAGTCACATATGAGTCAGTTATATGAGTTCTGAGTCATATATGTGAGTTTTAAAGCACATACGTTGAAACTCACATATGAAGGAGGGGTCACGTCTGCCTTGTGAGTCAGTTATATGTGAGTTGTGAGTCATGAGTCACCTATATGTGTTATAAGTCACATATCTGAGTCATGAATCACATATGTAGGTCAAATATTTCTACATATGTTACCTGTGCTCCATGTAATCAATTATACAGGTGATTCACGAGTCACATATGTAGATGATTCAGGTAGTCACATAGCGTATAGCTTATGAATCAACACACATATTAGATCAGAAACTTGCAAGAGAGGAGGGGGTGAGGGGGTAATGAAGCACATATGTGAACCATGAGTCACATATGTTTATGAATTACATATGTGGGTCAGACACATATAGTTGCTTGTGACACATATAAAAAACAAGACGATAGTTGCATAGGACACACTTAATGCTTCTCTTTAATTAGAATTATGTGTAGTCATGAGGTACATATCTCTCCGTGAAGATGAGTTTTTAAGCTATAAAATTGGGTGTCTCAAGTGAGCTCAGGCAGTAGGGTCTTGATGCCAGAGAGGGTATGACGTGCGCTCCTTCTCAAGTCTGGAAGGGGGTTGAGATGGAGAGAGAGGGGGAACAGGAAGGGGTGATTAATATCGTGGAGGGGGGATTTAAAGGGATTAATGTCTCTTGACGGAAATTTTGAGCTATCGTCTTCAAGGTTTATATTTCAAGTTCGAGTGTATGGTGATTTATCGTCTTGATCTATGTATGAGTGTGAGTGTGTTACGAGTGTGTTTCAAGTGTGTTACGAGTGTGTTTCAAGTGTGTTACAAGTGTGTGTGTTCCCCATCCCTCCTCCTTAATGGTCGACCTGCCAAATTGTTATCATCATCAATCACAACACACACAACATAACAGGTTCCTAAGAGTCATCTTATGTAGGTTTGTTCGCTTTATGTGATTGAGGTCAACAGGTCAAGGTCATTAGGTCATGTTGAGGTGGGGTCATGTTGAGGAGGTGTGGATGGGTCCTGTCTTGAGGGGTCATGTTAAGAAATGGGTGGGTCATGTTCAGGTTGTAGATCAGTTCAGGTGTAGTCTTCGCCGGGGACGCAGAAGAGCGGAGCAGCAGTAAGAGGTGTGTGGACAGTGAGGTGCTTGGGTGACGGATTATGCCTGGATATCGTCATGCACTAGATCTGTGAACCAATTATCCTGTTACGGCTCGATATCCCCGTTACAGCGTCACATATTTCACCTGATACCCTCGTCACATGAGTCATTTCTCCTGTTACGACTTGATACCTTCGTCACACATAGATCATTTCCTGTAAAGATTCTACCTGTCACACATAGATCATTCTCCAATTGATCCTCGTCACATATGCGCTCAATTCCACATGATCCGATTCTCCGTCACAGTCTCCACCTAACCGAAGGGGAGGGGGATGGGGCGGGATGGTGGATGTGACGGTGGTATTGATCCGACAGCCAATTATTCTGTTACGGCTTTATCTCCGTCACACCTTCCCTCTCACCCCTGACGGAGAGGAAAATGGGACGTGGGTGTGGGGGATGTAGGGGGGTGAGGGAGATGGGGAAGTTAGAGAGATAGAGAGATGAGGGAGGTAGGGAAGGTGAGGGAGGCAAGGAAGGTGAGGGAGGTAGGGAAAGTGAGGGAGGTTAGAGAAGAGGAGGCGGAAGGTGAGAGGTGAAGGGGTGGGGGCAGAAATTAGTATTATCTTCCAGGAGCAACAAGTAGTAAGAGAGAGGGGGAGGGGGGAGAGAGAGAGGGGTCGTGGTCACTTGAGGCGTCACCCAGACCAGCTGAGTGAGAGCGACGTGTGAACCAACCAAGACCCCGGCGAGTTGGGGGAACAGTGGCTCTCCTGTCTTCCCCCTCTCTCCTCTCACATCCTCTCTCCCCACTCTGGACATACACTCACACCGCTGTATATTAAGTCTTAGAGTTATCTCATGGTGGAGAGAGAGGCACTTGTGAGGTAGAGACAGAGAATGACACTACCAGATACATGTGTGTGTGTGTGTGTGTGTGTGTGTGTGTGTGTTGGTGTTGTAGTCCCAGGAGGTACTTGTAAATAAGGGAGTCTCCTGGCGGCGACGCAGCAGGAGGAGGAGAGCCCTGTCGCGGGTACAGGCGGTGGCCCTCCATCACGGGGAGACTATCAGTGTCAGACGCCTCACTCCTGCCTGAAGTGTGAATGAAGGGTGTTGGAGGAGGAGGGAGGAGGGGGAAGGTGGGAGGGGAAGAAAGGGTAGGTGCTGGCGGGGGTCCAGGGAGTCACAGCTCAGGGCAGGAGGGGCGTGAATTCCAGCCAAGGGCCCCAGTCCGACCCTTGCAGCCGCGCCGCTCCCACTGGCTACCTCCTGCTCCTCCGGTCGTCACACCCTCACCCGCCCGCCCGTACCAACCACCACCCCCGGTTCGTCACACCTCTGGTCCCCGTAACACACTTGACCGCCGTACCGTCACACACCACCTGGCGTATCACACCACCCACAGGTGAGGTCGTTAAGTCACGATTTATTGCCAACGATTGACTGGACGACCAGGACACGTCTTGTCCGGGACGCACACACACACACAAACACACACAACAGACGCTTGCACACTGACCCCACACTCACATTGACTCGGCAGTATTGGTACAAGTAAAATCAGTGTCACCGTTACTGAACCAAAGAATGTTGTACCGTCACATGTCGTCCACCGTCACATGTTGTCGTCCACCGTCACTGAACCAAAGAATGTTGTACCGTCACATGTTGTTCACCGTCACCTGTTGTCGTCCACCGTCACTAAAGAATGTTGTACCGTCACATGTTGTTCGCCGTCACCTGTTGTCGTCCACCGTCACTGAACCAAAGAATGTGTGTACCGTCACATGTTGTTCACTGTCACCTGTTGTCGTCCACCGTCACTGAACCAAAGAATGTTGTACTGCCTACGTTGTTCACCGTCACCTGTTGTCGTCCACCGTCACTGAACCAAAGAATGTTGTACCGTCACATGTTGTTCACCGTCACCTGTTGTCGTCCACCGTCACCTACCCACAACACCCTCTACCACCTCAGCCACTACACACCTGCAGTACGTGGGGTTCGAATCTCCTTATAATAATGTCTTAGCCTCGAGTCTTAGGTCTTCTAGTGGTCCAGGAATGGTCTGATAATGGTCTATTGGTGGTCCGGGAGTGTGGTGGTCCGTAATTGATCTTGTTATGGTCCCGCGGTGGTCCTGTAGTCTTTCTAGGGTCTTGGGGTCATTGGCGAGGGGTCACTATGTTAACAGGAGGTGACTGTAGGTTAGGGTGTGGTTTCCAGGTGCCGCAGGATCCTGATGGTTGCCTCTCGTGTTCGAGGATGGAAGAAACTTGCCCAGCATAGTTTCACCTTTGCCCGGATATCGAACCCGGGGCCACTGGATTGCTAGGCGAACATGCTGACCATTACCACAGGTCACGTGTAGTTTCATACAGGGGTTTCATGAGCGAGGTGTACTGGTGTTCCCTCAGTGACTCTCAGGTGCTTGGAAGTGACCAACAGGTGTTCTCCAGGTACCTCGAGATCCCTACAGGTGGCGTCTAGGTCCGTCCAGGTAGCGCCGAGGACTCTAGTTGGCCTCAAGACCCTGAAGCTATTCCTAATCACCACAGACCTCCTCCTCCTCCACTTCACCCTCCTCCTTCACCTCTCACTCTCCTCCTCCTTCAACTCGCCCTATGTCCCCTCACTGACCTTAGGCCAGGGGGTGCCAACACAGTCATGGCACTGGTATACGATGATGCCTTCCCCCCCTAAGATCTGGCTGGTGTGTGTGTGTGTGTGTGTGTGTGTGTGTGTGTGTGTGTGTGTGTGTGTGTGTATTCATCTTTACCTACAACCACACCTGTCTTGACGGACATGGGCGAGGGGTGATCTTGCGGTTGAGGGTGGAGTCTTGCGTGGTTGAGGGTGGACGCTGTGGTTGAGGGTGAGTCCTTGCCGTGGTTGAGGTGGAGTCTTTGCCGTGGTTGAGGGTGGAGTCTTGCCGTGGTTGAGGGTGGAGTCTGGCCGTGGTTGGTGGTGTCTTTGCCGTGGTTGAGGGTGGAGTCTTGCCGTGGTTGAGGGTGGAGTCTTGGCCGTGGTTGAGGTGGAGTCTTTGCCGTGGTTGAGGGTGAGTCTTGCCGTGCTGAGGGTGGAGTCTTGCCGTGGTTGAGGGTGGAGTCTTGGCCGTGGTTGAGGGTGGAGTCTTGGCCGGCTGAGGTGGAGTCTTGCCGTGGTGAGGGTGGAGTCTTTGGCCGTGGTTGAGGGTGGAGTCTTGCCGGTTGAGGGTGAGTCTTTGCGTGGTTGAGGGTGGAGTCTCGTGGTTGAGGGTGGAGTCTTGGCCGTGGTTGAGGGTGAGTCTTGGCCGTGGTTGAGGTGGAGTCTTGGCCGTGGTTGAGGGTGGAGTCTTTGCCGTGGTTGAGGTGGAGTCTTGCCGTGGTTGAGGGTGGAGTCTGGCCGTTGGTGGTGGAGTCTTGGCCGTGGTTGAGGGTGGAGTCTTGGCCGTGGTTGAGGGTGGAGTCTTTGCGTGGTTGAGGGTAGTCTTGCTGCTGAGGGTGTGAGTCTTTGCTGTGGTTGAGGGTGAGTCTTGTGTGGTTGAGGGTGAGTCTGCCGTGGTTGAGGGTGAGTCTTTGCCGTGGTTGAGGGTGGAGTCTTGCCGTGGTTGAGGGTGGTCTTGCCGTGGTTGAGGGGTGAGTCTTGCCGTGGTTGAGGAGTCTTTGCCGTGGTTGAGGGGTGAGTCTGGCTGGTTGAGGGTGGAGTCTGGCCGTGGTTGAGGGTGGAGTCTTGGCCGTGGTTGAGGGTGAGTCTTTGCGTGGTTGGTGGAGTCTTTGTGTGGCTGAGGTGGACTCTGTGCAGGGTGGTGTCTTTGCCGGTTGAGGGTGAGTCTTGCCGTGGTTGAGGGTGAGTCTGGCCGGTGTGCCTGTGGTTGAGGGTGGAGTCTTGCTGTGGTGAGGGTGGAGTCTTGGCCGTGGTTGAGGGTGGAGTCTTTGCCGTGGTTGAGGTGAGTCTTTGCCGTGGTTGATTGTCGAAGGAGGTTGGGAGGAAATCATCCAAGACCTAACTGGGTGGTTGATGTAGACTTGAGACTTGGTGGTTGGACAACAAGACCACAGGGAGAGAGAGAGAGAGAGAGAGAGAGAGAGGGAGAGAGAGACCCAACGACCACAAAGACCCCTTACACACACCCCTTAAAGACGACCTAACACCAAACCACTAACAACTAAAGACCACGACCTTAAAAAAAGACTTCAAAGACCAAACCCACAATCTAAGACCACATAACCCATACCTTCCCTTTCCCTTTTTTCCCACCTCCCTCACCCCCACCTCAACTCTCACCCATCACCACCCTCTCACCCCTGACCACATCAAAGACCCCTCAAAATATACTTACTTGACATGTTCATTATTTTAAGGTGGTTAAACTAAATAAATCATCATTACCATCAAGACAAGACCACATTATTCTGACGTGAATTATCTCCTTAGTCTTTTCTCCTTTTCTTCCTTTCTTCTTTCTTTCTTCTTCTTCTTCTTTCTTCTTTTTCTTTTCTTCATGTTTCCCGTTCCTCTTCCATCTCCTCTTCGTTTTCATCTTCGTCTTCTTCTTCTTCCTTCGTTCTTCATCTCTATCTCTCTGTCCTTCCTGTTCCATTTCTTCCTACCTTATTTTTTCATCTCCTCCTCTTCCTGTTCCTCCTCCTCCTCCTCCTCCTTCATTCTTAACATTTCCTGCTTGTTCCTACAGCTTCTACCGAGACAGTTAGTTATGAGAGCACAAGAAGACATAGTTATAGGTGTTGACTCATGGTCGTTAGAGGTCAATGTAGGAGGGTCGTTAGAGGTTCACTGTGTTGGAGGGTCGTTAGAGGTCACGGAGTAGGAGGAAATATAAACGCTAATATATGTTTGAGTTTGTTGATTTAAGGCTATTTATCGCGGTGGGAGGAGATGAGAGGGGTCGGGAGTGGAGAGGGAGTGGGGTGGGTGGAGGAAGTGGGGTGAGAGGGTGGGGTGGAGAGGGGTGGAGGAGGGGTGAAGGGGTGAGAGGGTGGAGTGGAGAGGTGAGGAGGTCGAGGATGAGTGGGAGGTGAGGAGAGGTGAGAAGGAGAAGGGAAGTATGATGATTCATGTGTGTGTGTGTGTGTGTGTGTGTGTGTGTGTGTGTGTGTGTGTGTCCTCCCTACCACCGTCCACCACAACATAATTATAGTTCACACCTTTTGCGCTTATCTCCTATCTCTCTCACCTGAGTAATTAACCTGTATTCTCCTAGTTCATCGTCACCCCTTGAGAGAGAGTCCTTATGGTTCATCGTCACCCTTGAGAGAGCCCTTATGGTTCATCGTCACCCCTTGAGAGAGAGCCCTTATGGTCCATCGTCACCCCTGAGAGAGAGCCCTTTAGTCCATCGTCACCCCTGAGAGAGAGCCCTTATGGTTCATCGTCACCCCTTGAGAGAGAGCTCTGGTTCATCGTCACCCTGAGAGAGGCTTATGGTTCATCGTCACCCCTGAGAGAGCCTTTTGGTCCATCGTCACCCTGAGAGAGAGCCCTTAGGTCCATCGTCACCCCGAGACAGAGAGAGACCTTATGGTTCATCGTCACTCCTGAGAGAGAGAGTCTTGGTTCATCGTCACCCCTGAGAGATACTTATGGTTCATCGTCACCTGAGAGAGAAGCCCTTATGGTTCATCGTCACCCTGAGAGAGCCCTTATGGTCCATCGTCACCCTGAGAGAGAGAGAGAGCCTTATGGTTCATCGTCACCCCTGAGAGAGAGAGAGTTCTGGTTCATCGTCACCCCTGAGAGAGAGAGCCCTAATGGTTCATCGTCACCCCTGAGAGCCTGGTTTCATCGTCACCCTGAGAGAGAGAGAGAGCCCTGATCATCGTCACCCCTGAGAGAGAGAGCCCTTATGGTTCATCGTCACCTCTAGAGAGAGCCCTTATGGTCCATCACTCCTGAGAGAGAGCCCTTATGGTTCATCGTCACCCTGAGAGAGAGAAGCCCATGGTTCATCGCTCCCCTGAGAGAGACTTGTTCATCGTCACCCCTGAGAGAGAGAGCCCTTATGGTTCATCGTCACCCCTGAGAGAGCCCTTAGGTTCATCGGGAGAGGCTTTGATCGTCACCCTGAGAGAGAGAGAGCCCTTATGGTTCATCGTCACCCCTGAGAGAGCCCTTATGGTTCATCGTCACCTGAGAGAGAGAGAGAGCCCTTATGGTTCATCGTCACCCTGAGAGAGAGAGAGAGAGCCCAGACTCATCGTCACCCCTGAGAGAGAGAGAGCCCAGGTTCATCGTCACCCCTGGAGAGAGCCTTATGGTTCATCGTCACCCTGAGAGAGAGGGAGAGAGCCCTTATGATTCATCGTCACCCCTGAGAGACCCTTATGGTTCATCGTCACCCCTGAGAGAGAGAGAGGCCCTTATGGTTCATCGTCACCCCTGAGAGAGAGTCCTTATGGTTCATCGTCACCCTGAGAGAGAGAGTCTTATATTGTCACCCTGGAGAGAGCCCTTATGGTTCATCGCACCCTGAGAGAGTCCTATTCATCGTCACCCCTGAGAGAGAGAGCCCTTATATTCATCGTCACCCTGAGAGAGAGGCCTTATGGTTCATCGTCACCCCAGAGAGAGAGAGAGTCCTTATGGTTCATCGTCACCCCTGAGAAGAGAGCCCTTATGGTTCATCGTCACCCCTGAGAGAGAAGAAGCCCTTATGGTTCATCGTCACCCCTGGAGAGAAGAGAGAGCCCTTATGATTCATCGTCACCCCTGAGAGAGAAGCCCTATGATTCATCGTCACCCCTGAGAGAGAGCCCTTATGGTTCATCGTCACCCTGAGAAGAACCCTTATGGTTCATCGTCACCCCTGAGAAAGAGCCTATGGTTCATCGTCACCCCTGAAGAGAAGCCCTTATGATTCATCGTCACCCCTGAGAGAGAGAGACCCTTATGATTCATCGTCACCCCTGAAGAGGCCTTATATCATCGTCACTAGAGAGAGAGAGAGGTATGTAAGGCCTCTCTCTCTCTCTCTCACCTGGACCCTTCGCCCCCGTTGACAATTGCCCTCCTTTCTCTTCTCCTCCCTCCTCCCCCCATCTACATCCTCCTTCTCCCCCTCCTCCTCTTCTCCTCCTCCATCTCATTTACATGTGTGTTTATTCTCAGTAAATAAATGACGTAAGTTTACTTGGTCTTCATTACAACCAAGAAATAAAATCTACATAATTTTTATTTTATTTTATTTTTTTTTTGTGGGGGGGGGGCACTGACGTCACGCTGTAAAGACGTCACGCATTCATGACGTCACGTATTCATGACGCTGCGCACTCATGACGTCATCGAAGCCCAGATGCAACCCTCAGTGGTAGAGAGAGAGAGAGAGAGAGAGAGAGAGAGAGAGAGAGAGAGAGCAATCACCCCCTTCACACTCGTTTCAACAGCTCGTAAAAATCATCACTTGGCACCCTAGCTATTGTCTCCATGGCAACGCCCCGCCCACCATGTAAACAATGGCGGCTGGCAGAGCATTATTACCATTTCTAACTAATGGCGCTAATTGTGTCCCTAAGATATCACACACCCGCTTTAATGTCTGTTTATCATTGCTTTCTATCTCTGTTTTTGTTTGTTATCTCTCTTGTGTGTTTGTTTGTCTCTCACCTCTTCTGTCTGTTTCTGTTCCTGTCTTGTTTTTTACCTGTCAACTCTTTGTGTCTCACCTGGGGGTAATATTGTATAGAGCTGTTTTATCTCTCTCTCTCTCTCTCTCTCTCTCTCTCTCTCTCTCTCTCTCAGACTAATGAACGACAGGTGTTTGATTCATTAATACTCGCCAAGGTAACAGGTGGGTAGGGGGTCGTGTTGGTGAGGGTGTTGGTGATGGTATGGGTGGTGTTGGTGAGGGTGTTGGTGAGACGGTGTTGGTGAAGGTGTTGGGGATGGTGTTGGTGGTGTTGGTGATGGTGTTGGGGGTGGTGCAGGAGCCGGTAATGACGGTGGAGTAACACGACACCTGCAGCTCCTGAGGAAGGCGATGACGGAGACGTGTCGTAATAAGTTGATGTTTAGGGGGGGGTGGTGCTTCCTCAGCCAGCCAGTTACACAGCTAGTTACACAGCCCGTCAGCCAGTCAAATACACAGCCAGCCATCCAGTCAGTCAGCCAGTCAGCCAGTCAGCCAGTCAGCCACTCAAGCCACACCTTTTTGATGTCCCTGTACTCATGTTTAGAAGTGGCTCCCCCTACCCTCATACCCCCTACCTCCTATCTACCCCTATCTGCCTTCCCTATCCCCTATCTTTTCTTACCTACCTCCCCTACCCCACTATCTTCCCCCTACCTACTTATCCCTACCTATTCTTCCTCCCCCCTACTTAACTACCTCCCCTTAACTACCTTCCCCTAATACTCCCTATCCTTTACCTACATATCTCCCTACCTATCTACCTAACCTAACCCCCCGCCTTCCTTTGGACCTCCTTATCCCTATCTGCTTGCCTCTCTCCTCCTCCCCTCCCCCCTCCCTCCTCCCCTCTCTCTCCTCCCTGTTACGTCACCCCCATCCGCGTATCTCCCCCCTCCCCCCTCTCCTCCTCCCCTCCCCTCTCTCCTCCTCCCCTCCCCTCTCTCCCCTCCCTCCCCTCTCTCCCCCCCCTCAAGTTACGTCACCCCATCCGCCTATCCCCCCTCCCCCTTTCCTATTAACCTCTTCTTCTTTCCTCTCCCTCACTCTTGTTTCACCCTCTTTCTCTCTCCTACCCTCACTTATCATGGAGCTAGTGGATGAGAGAAAGAGAGAGAAGAGAGAGAGAGAGAGAGTACTGTGTATGAGGTAACGTGTAGGCGTGTGTATGTGCATTTACACACACACACACACACACAGATCTCAGTCCCGTCCACTCGGGTAAATATTTACTTGGAGTGACCACGTGTTCCCCCTAATGTAAACAAACCGTGGGAACAACACGTCTCCATGTATGTGGCTGGCTGTTGTGTGCATGTAACATTGTGACGTCACTTCCGTTTTCTTACAGTAAATTCATTCATATCGAGTACAATCACCATTCATGTAGTGAGATGAATCATTCATTCATAACCTCAGTACTATAATTCATTCATAAAAATAACGAGAGATGCTATTGGTTAGAATTACTATGACTCCGCCCATTCATAAAAAATCGGATGATGTCATTGGTTAGAATTACTATGACTCCGCCCATTCATAAAAATCTCGGATGCTGTCATTGGTTGAGCTTACTACTGTTGTCCTTGTTCTTGCTTTTCTTGTTTTTGTTCTTGTTCTTCTTGTTCTTCTTGTTCTTCCTCCTTCCCTCCTTCCTTCCCTCCTCCTCCTCCTTCACACCTAGAAGGGCACAGCCATATAGGAGAACAAATTGATCAATTATATTATCTGATCAACAGGTAATTGATAATTGAGGGGAGGAGTGGAGGGGATGGGGGGAGAGGGAGGAGGGATGAGAATGAGGAGAGAGAGGAATGGAGTAGGAAGAGGAGGAAGAGGAAGAGGAGGAGGAAGACAAAACGAAAAGAGGAGGAGGAAGAGAGGGTAGAGGAGAAACAAGAGGAGGAGGAGATGAAGAGTAGGAGGAAGAGAGGAAGCAAGAGAAGAAGGAAGAGGGAAGAAGAGGAGAAGGAAGAGGAGAAGCAAGAGGAGAAGCAAGAGAGAAGGAATTTCCGTGACCCGTGTTGGTGACTCAGAGTGTATTAATAAGAAGAGAGAGTTTTCCCCCTCTCTCCCCACTCCTCACCTCTCCTATCACTCCCTACTCCTCTACTCCCCATACAACTCATATACTCCTCTCTCCCCACTCCACATACACACCTTCGTAACACACTCCTCCTCTCCACTCCCCAAAACCCTTCCCCTCCCCCCTCAATCCCTCATCGTCTTACTCCTACTATAACTTCCACCTTATGTGAATTCACCCAAATATGCTTGAAGAGCTTTCCCCCTCGTGTGTGTGTGTGTGGGCAGCTGTCTGAAGGGTGGACACACACACACACACACACACACACACACACACACACACCACCACCACCAGGGAGAGAGGGAGAGAGAGGGAGGGTTGACGGAGAGAGGTCGTGTTGATTTCGGACAGTCGACCCATTCGTACCCTGACACGAATTCCACCAGTTATATGGTTATTGCGTCATTAACCTAGATTCTGATTGGTTAACTGCATCAAGAGGTGGGTTGAGGAAAGAGACGGGAAAGGAGGGACGTCGAGTCCATTAAGAAGAGTTGATTCTGTCACAGCCTGACACGAATTCCACCAATCATATGTTTATCGAGGCTTTTAATCTCGATTCTGAGTGGCTAAGTTTGTCAAATGGGGTCGCTTGTGGAGACAGGAAGGAGGGGGCCGAGTTTTCTTCGAACAGTTGACCTTTTCGCACCCTGACACGAATTCCACCAATCATATGTTTATCTTAGTTTTGATCTGGATTCTCATTGGATAATCCTTGCTTACGTATTCACCACCTGTGGGTGTCTGTAAGTCATCCACACGTCCAAACATCGGTGAGTGAGTTTCTTCCCCTCAAGAGAGTTAATTCAGAAATAGATTCGATTTCCGTTTCGTCTTCTCGTGGTTCTTGGTTCGGGGTGATAATGGTTCCTAGTACTTAATGGTGCTGTATATTGGAGGGTTCTGATTGGTTGTAGCTCGTCTAACTGGTTATTGGTGAGTTGTGATTGGTTCTGGCGTATCCAAGTCTTTTCTAACAAGTCCAAATGTATTGTT
Organism: Homarus americanus; assembly: GCF_018991925.1. NCBI lineage: Eukaryota > Metazoa > Arthropoda > Malacostraca > Decapoda > Nephropidae > Homarus > Homarus americanus. The sequence continues at coordinate 7,974,929 of NW_024720773.1, read as the reverse complement.
GTTGTCATTGTTGTTTCTTTCTTTCTCTCCACTATACTACTACTACTACTACTACTACTACTACTACTACTACTACTACTACTATCTTCAACACCACCACCACCCCAACATCACCTCCCATCACCATCATCTTACCTCCCTCCTCACCACCCACCCCTTCAACCACCCCACCCACCCCACACCCCACCCCCCCCACCTCACCCCACACCCACCCCACCCCACCCCTCCAGTATCCTCAGAGGCCAATATCACCATCAATACACGAGTAAACTCAGGTGTGTGGACTAATTACGTCAACAGCTGGGTTACCTGTAGTCGTGGCACCCTAAACGGGGAACAGGAGGAAGAGAGAGAGAGAGAGAGAGAGGTAATCTATAAGCACTACCCATTTGCTAGTACCCTTTTTATCTATCTGTCTGTCTGTCTGTCTGTCTGTCTCTCTGTCTGTCTGTCTTTACCTGCATTTCTCAGTAATTACAGGTAAGACACCTTATTTATCCCAGGTAGACCAAATATATTGAAAAGTTGTCGTAAGAACTTTAAGAGAATAAAATATTTGTGTCGTAAGTTTGAGGGAGATATTTACCTTATTACGTGTGTGTGTGTGTGTGTGTGTGTGTGTGTGGAGAGAGAGGGAGGTTGACTTTGGCTGCTTCATGGACCTTTCACACACACACACACACACACACACACACACACACACACACACACACATATGACTTGTAAATGATGGATGATGTTTGTGGATGACGAAGGAAAATTCTTCCTCTTCTCTCTCTCTCTTATCTTTCTTCTTCTTCTTCTTCTTCTTCTTGTTATTGTTGTGGCTCTCTCTCTCTCTCTCTCTCTCTCTCTCTCTCTCTCTCTCTCTCTCTCTCTCTCTCTTAGTCTATATCATCGGCAGGTATACGCAGGTGAGACTGAGAATTGGGTGGGTTAAAGAGGGTGAGTAATGGGGGTGGGCAGAGAGGGAGGGGGGTGGGCAGAGAGAGAGGGAGGGTGGAGTGGAGGGCTGGTGGGCAGGAGGAGGTGGGCAGAGACAGGAGGGTTGACTACCACTGGTGATGTATGTATGACAGGTGGACCGCCCAGCCACCCTAATTAATAAACTCTCTCTGGTCCTGGGTGGGGTGGGGTGGGTGGGTGGGGTGGGTGGGAGAAGAGTGGGTGGGTGTTTAGATGGGTAGATATGGACTCCTGTGATGTGATTCATATACCCAGTTACCCACCCACCTCCGCCCTCACCCTCTTCTCACCCACCCACCCCACCACCTCTCCCCTCTTCACCTTGGCTCCCTGTACACCCACCCTCACTCATTACTCAAAATCATCCTTGAATTGGTTCGATTCCCTCGCCAAAGTCAACTGGAGAGTCATCCCAAGTTATTCCCGAGACCACACTCACCTGAGGCACTCACCTATGACACACAGAGAGAGAGAGAGAGAGAGAGAGAGAGAGAGAGAGAGAGAGAGAGAGAGGAGAGAGACTTAGATATATAATAGTCCGTCTAGTGCAACAACAACAACAACAACGACAACAACGACAACAAGCATCATCAGCATCCGTTAGCATCTCATAGGTGAATGGACGTACTGTGAATGCCTGGCGAAGCTGAGGGTCATTACTGGCGATGTTGAGAGTCATTACTGGCGAAGGTTTTTGTGGCGAGGTATTGGAATCGTTGTGAGTCCTTTGTCATTCCTCAAGACTTGCCTGAAGGAGGGTGTGGCAGGTGAAGGAGAGGGTATGGCAGGTGAAGGAGAGGGTATGGTAGGTGAAGGAGAGGGTGTGGTAGGTGAAGGAGAGGGTGTTGGTAGGTGAAGGAGAGGGTATGGTAGGTGAAGGAGAGGGTATGGTAGGTGATGGAGAGGGTATTGTTAGATGATGGAGAGGGTATGGTAGGTGAAGGAGGGTGTGGCAGGTGAAGGAGGGTGTGGCAGGTGAAGGAGAGGGTATGGTAGGTGATGGAGAGGGTATGGTAGGGTGATGGAGGTATGGTAGGTGAAGAGGGTGTGGCAGGTGAAGGAGGAGGGTGTGGCAGGTGGAAGGAGGTATGGTAGGTGATGGAGAGGGGTATGGTGGGTGAGGAGGGTGTGGCAGGTGAAGGAGGGTGTGGCAGGTGAAGGAGGGGTATGGCAGGTGAAGGAGGGTATGGTAGGTGATGGAGGGGTATGGTAGGTGAAGGAGGGTGTGGCAGGTGAAGGAGGGTGTGGCAGGTGAAGGAGAGGGTATGGCAGGTGAGGAGGGTGGTAGGTGAAGGAGGGTGTGGCAGGTGAAGGAGGGTGTGGCAGGTGAAGGAGAGGGTATGGTAGGTGATGGAGGTATGGCAGGTGAAGGAGGGTATGGTAGGTGAAGGAGGGGTATGGTAGGTGAAGGAGAGGGTATGGTAGTTGAAGGAGGAGGGGTATGGTAGGTGAAGGAGGGTATGGCAGGTGAAGGAGGGTATGGCAGGTGAAGGAGAGGGTATTGGCAGGTGAAGGAGAGGGGTATGGTAGGTGAAGGAGAGGGGTATGGTAGGTGAAGGGAGGGTATGGCAGGTGAAGGAGAGGGTATGGTAGGTGAAGGAGAGGGTATGGTAGGTGAAGGAGAGGGTATGGTAGGTGAAGGAGAGGGTATGGCAGGTGAAGGAGAGGGTATGGTAGGTGAATTAATTTACATAATTCGTAAAGACTCAGAAGGAAAATGATACCTAACTTTGTCTGTAACTCTTGCAGGATGTATTGAGTATTAGCTATCGTCTTGAGCCTTACAGTTGGTGGTGTTCCAGCTGCCGATCAACCAGCTGTATGGTTCTGTGGGGCCATCTTTACTTTGGCAGGGATGGTTGAAGCTGCCACCATCTGCCAAGGTTGATGGTGTCGGTAGCAAGTAGGAAAAAATAAGACGTGGAGGTGTGCTGTATAATAGAACAAGGAACTGATTTTGTGTTTTTTGGTTTACGAAAAGTTGTAATAAATTAATAATTGACAACGATTGAGCTGAGAGAACCTTCCTGTAGGAGGCGAGGAAGCTGGTACAATCAACAGGTCTACCTCCTTGTATGCAGACGATTCATTTGCTATTTCTGTCGAGTGAGTAACTAATCTCAGGAATTTTGATGAGCTACGACTGTGCTGAGAGTTCCTTCATGCAAATGGTCACTGATGAGGTCCTGGTCTCCATTGGTCACCTTCGAGGGCCGCCCGTGGTCGATAACCCCAGCAGCGTCTAGTAGTAAGCGAAGGTGGTCAGTTTTTGTTCAGTGTTTCATTCCAGAGTTTTTATCAGTGGCTCCTTGACTCTCTCTCTGAATGTTGATAGCCGCTAGAAGGGTGACTTGGGCTGGTTTAATGGATTCCTCGTCTCTAGTGGCACCCTCCCCCTTCTCTAGTGGCTGTGCCTCTCTAGTGGCTGTACCTCCATCTAGTGGCAATGTACCTCTCTAGTGGCACTGTACCTCTCTCTAGTGGCACTGGACCTCTCTAGTGGCACTGTACCTCTCTAGTGGCACTGTACCTCTCTCTAGTGGCACTGGACCTCTCGTGGCACTGTACCTCTCTCTAGTGGCACTGTACCTCTCTCTAGTGGCACTGTACCTCTCTCTAGTGGCACTGTACCTCTCTCTCTAGTGGCACTGTACCTCTCTCTAGTGGCACTGTACCTCTCTCTAGTGGCACTGTACCTCTCTAGTGGCACTGTACCTCTCTCTAGTGGCACTGTACCTCTCTCTAGTGGCACTGTACCTCTCTCTAGTGGCACTGTACCTCTCTAGTGGCACTGTACCTCTCTCTGGCACTGTACCTCTCTCTAGTGGCACCTCCCTCTCTCTCTAGTGGCACCTCCCTCTCTAGTGGCACTGTACCTCTCTCTAGTGGCACCTCCCTCTATCCCTTCAATGACACTCGCCCTCTCTCCCTTCAATAGCACCCTCCCTCCCTCCCTCCCTTCAATAGCTCCTCACAACTCGGCCTTGGCGTGTAAAACATCAACATCACCTCAGAAGTATTTTAAATGGTGGCAGCCGCGTCTGTCTCTCCAATGGTACCCTTCCTCCCTCCCTCCCTCTCTCCAATGGTACCCCCCCCCTCTCTGTAGTAGCATCCTCCCTCCCTCAAGTGCCACCTCCTTCCTCCCTCCAGTGCCATCCTCCTCCCTCAGTGCCATCTCCCTCCCTCCCTCCAGTGGCACCCGTTTATGTCACTCACGTATATTAAAGAACTAGAGGTGACGTCCTTACATTACCTTTTCCTTATTGACCTCAAACTCGCTAATTAGTTAATGTTTTTGTCGTGTGTGTGTGTGTGTGTGTGTGTGTGTGTGTGTGTGTGTGTGTGTGTGTGTGTGTGTTGACGTGGTCGAGGCTGCATGGGCAAAATTAGCTCCCCTTGACTCACGCTGGTCTAAATTATTATTATCATCATTTTGATATGGCGACGTGGGTCTCTCTCTCTCTCTCTCTCTCTCTCTCTCTCTCTCTCTCTCTCTCTCTCTCTACCATAACCACCAACTACCACTACTACTAACACCACCACCACTACTACCACTACCACCACCACCGCTACTACCACCGCTACTACCACCACTACCACCACTACAGTAATGGCCTCTTGGTATATCAGGAAGGTGGCTGGGATCATTATTTCTAGGTCTGCAACATTTTCCCCTCTCACTCCCTCTCACTTCCTGTCTGTCCCTCTCCTCCCTCCTTCCTGTCTGTCCCTCTCCTCCCTCTCCTTCCTGTCTGTCCCTCTCACTTCCTGTCTGTCCCTCTCACTTCTGTCTGTCCCTCTCACTTCCTGTCTGTCCCTCTCACTCCCTCTCACTTCTGTCTGTCCCTCTCACTTCCTGTCTGTCCCTCTCACTCCCCTCTCACTTCCTGTCTGTCCCTCTCCTCCCTCTCACTTCCTGTCTGTCCCTCTACTCCCCTCTCACTTCCTGTCTGTCCCTCTCCTCCCTCTCACCTTCTGTCTGTCCCTCTCCTCCTCTCACTTCCTGTCTGTCCCTCTCCTCCCTCTCTCACTTCTGTCTGTCCCTCTCCTCCCTCTCACTTCCCTTCTGTCCCTCTCCTCCCTCTCACTTCCTGTCTGTCCCTCTCACTCCCTCTCCTTCCCTGTCTGTCCCTCTCCTCCCTCTCACCCTGTCTGTCCCTCTCACTCCCTCTCACTTCCTGTCTGTCCCTCTCCTCCCTCTCACTTCCTGTCTGTCCCTCTCACCCCCTCTCACTTCCTGTCTGTCCCTCTCCTCCCTCTCACTTCCTGTCTGTCCCTCTCCTCCCTCTCACTTCCTGTCTGTCCCTCTCCTCCCTCTCTCCCTGTCTGTCCCTCTCCTCCCTCTCCTTCCTGTCTGTCCCTCTCACTCCCTCTCACTTCTGTCTGTCCCTCTCACTCCCTCTCACTTCCTGTCTGTCCCTCTCACTCCCTCTCACTTCCTGTCTGTCCCTCTCACCCCCTCTCACTTCCTGTTACACTAAACCACAAAAAAACATTTTATTTTTGACAAGGTAGTGGTGGTAGTGGTGTGTGGTAGTGGTGATGGTGATTGTGGTAGCGGTGGTAGTGGTGGTAGTGGTGGTAGTGGTGATTGTGGTTGTTATGGTAGTGGTGGTGGTTATGGTGATAATTATTGGTAGTGGTTGTGGTGGTGGTGGTGGTGGTGGTCGTTGTGGGAGTGGTTGTGGTAGTGGTGGTGGTTGTGGTAGTGGTGGTGGTAGTGGTGGTTAGATCTACCTGCATCTAACCTGTTGTAGGTAACGCATCTCTTCACGACACCAGGTATTGTTTACAACTTGTTCCGTGGGAGAGTAGACTTCCTCGCTCCTTCCTTCCTTCCTTCCTTCCTTCCTCCTTCCTTCCTCCTCCCTCCCCTCCCTCCTTCTTTCTTTTACCACTACAACTATCTCACCACCACCACCACCCCCCTAAGCCTCCTTCTACCACCACTACTACCCCCCTTCCCCCAAGCACCACCACCACTATCTTTATTGGGGGTTATAAAGAGAGAGAGATAGGTGTGGGGTGTGTATGTGTGTATGTGTATGTGTGTGTGTGTGTGTGTGTGTGTGTGTGTGTGTGTGTGTGTGTGTGTAAGTAAGTATACATAACATCACCAGGAAATACATCATACAACCTCATTAAATACGGATTGAAAATGGGGGTTTGAGACAGACATATTCACCCATCACCCACCTCACCCATCACCCACCTCACCCATCACCCACCTCACCCATCACCCACCTCCCCATCACCCACCTCACCCATCACCCACCTCACCCATCACCCACCTCACCCATCACCCCATCTTCACCCCTCACCCATCACCACCTCACCCATCCACACCCACCTCATCCATCACCCACCCCCCCTCACCCTCACCCATCACCCTCACCTCACCCATCACCATCACCCATCACCCACCTCACCATATCCCCCCACCTCACCCATCACCCACCTCATCCATCACCCACCTCACCATCACCCACCTCACCCATCCCACCTCACCCATCACCCACCTCACCCATCACCCACCTCACCCATCACCACTACCATCACCCACCTCATCCATCACCCACTACTCATCACCCACCTCACCCATCACACACCCACACCTCATCCATCTCAGCAGGCCCAGACGCCACCAGCGCGGGGGTATGGGCAAAGCATGGGTAGGGGTGACCCATTCATCATACCAACAAGGCCGACTGGATGGGGCGTGGGTGACATGAGGTGTTTTGCCCATTAGGTATATAGGGTTGGGGGCGGTGGGTGGGGGGTGGGGGTGGGGTGGGGGGGTGGGGTGGGGAGGTGGGTGGCATGGGTGGGTAGTGATTGATGGGGATAGGTAGTGGTGGTTGAAAGAGAGTGTAGGTAGTAGTGGTAGTTGTGGTGGTTGGTGGTGGTGGTGGGTATATAAATAGTGGTTGAGGATTGTAGGTAGATCACACACACACACACACACACACACACACCACCGTCTCCATACACGGAAGAGGAAATGAGTTAAGGCTTAATAGTGTGTGTGTGTGTGTGTGTGTTGTGCTTGGCTTCCTGCCCCCCTTCCTACCTACCTACCTACCTACCTGACTGGATAGGTGACTGGCTGACTGACTGCCTGCCTTCCCAGTGTCATAAACCAAGGTTGTCATATGGTGCCCCCTGACAACCTTATCACAGCAACATCTGTTATCACCAGCAACACCTGTTACATCACCTGTCATCAACATCTGCACCTGTTAGAACACCTGTCATTGAGAGAAATACCTGTTTTTACACCTGTCATCAACATCTGCACCTGTCAGAACATCTGTCATTAAGAGAAACACCTGTCAGAACATCTGTCATTAAGAGAAACACCTGTCAGAACATCTGTCATTAAGAGAAACACCTGTCAGAACATCTGTCATCGTCACCTGTGGATTAATTTACTCCAACAGGTGTCAGCAGCACTTAGTAACATTTATGACGTCATAGTGTTACGTAACGCCCCAGGATGTGACGTAACAACTCGGCGCTGTTACTGATGGTGTTACGTGTTTAAGGCGTCACGTTATTAGGAGTTTGTGACGGCGGTGGCGTGACGTGACGGGCGTAATAGTGTGACGGTTGTAAGTGGGCGTAACGAGCCTGTGGCGGGTGTAGGCTACTGGGGGGTCTGTATTGTTACTTGATGACTTGACGTGGTAATCCCCTCTCCTCTTTCCTCCTCCCTCCATCACCCCTTCCTCTCTCTTCTCTCCCCACCTCCTTCCCCATTCCATCATTACCACCTCTCCTTCCTCACCCCCTCACCCCTCCTCTTCCCTCTCCCAACCCCTCTCAACTCCCCTCTCCATTCCTCCCTCCCCCAAACTAACCCAACCAAAATTCCCCCAGAAAATCCCCATGACGACTTATTTTTTGAGAGTTCAGAAAATTATCAAAACATCCTCACTACATTATCGACGTGTGTGTGTGTGTGTGTGTGTGTGTGTGTGTGTGTGTGTGTGTGTGTGTGTGTGTGTGTGTGTGTGTGTGTGTTTTAGCCAGTAAGTGAATAAAGTCATTTTCCTATTAACGTGTGTGTAGACAAAGACTCACAGTTTATTTACACAGTGTTGTTAGGGTTAGGGGAAGAGACATCACAACCAACATTACACACAGTTCCTTGAGTATAACGCCACTTTAAGAGTGTTTGCCTGTGTAGGATCTAATTTCACATATACCACAGAGAGAGAGAGAGACTGAGAGAGAGACTGAGAGAGAGAAGTAGAGAGAGAGAGAGAGAGAGAGAGAGAGAGAGAGAGAGAGAGAGAGAGAGAGACAGAGAAAAACAGAAACTAAAAAATACCAAATCTGCTCCAATCTCCTCTATTTGCTCGTCATCCGCCACAGTTATCTGGAGATGGCCGCCACTCTGAGAGACACACCGTATAAGGCACTATAGGGTGTAGTATGTTAAGAATATGCTAAAGATAAGTGTGTGGTGTATGTCCGGATGTCAGCATACACGAGGCGCCGAAGTGGTATGCGCTATTTCCGCCAGGTAGTTCGTGTACGATGATATATATGGCAGGTTATACGAGGGGGAACTATACTCAGGAATTATACGCTAATATCTGTATGAAAATATAGATTATACAACTTATTATGTATGGTTCAATATTGTAGCATAAAAGGCATAGAATGACTTAAAGTTTATCTAATAATAATAATAATAATAATAATAATAATAATAATAATAATAATAATAATAATAATAGTAATAATAAGTGTGTACCGTTTAAGTATAAGTATTTACTATTGAGTGTTACTTACGATGTACTTAGAATATAGAGCACTTAAGGGCCAGTTCAAGTGCCACTCCGAGTATTACCTAACCTCTCTCTCCTCACCCCCAACTCTCACCGACCCCCCATCAAGCGTGAGTTACTTTTCTCAATAGGTGAATCAGTCAATTGTACTCACTTGTTTATTCATCCTGTTATTGTACTCATTTGTTATTGATTCATTTGTTATACATTTGGTTTGTTATTGATATGATGTTATTCTATTGTTATTCATTTCGTTTCTATTTCTTTCATTATTCAGTCGTCGTTTGTTTTGATTCCTTCATTCATCTCTTCACTTCATTCTTAACCCTTCTTTCATCTTCACATCAAGTAAATATTTCCAAGACCTCGAGGTGGCAACACTCACTCACCTCGAATGTTGCCAACTACAGATTACAGTTTATTTTTTTAATCCTCGTATCATTGTGGTCTAATTATTCTTATTTGGTCCTTAAACACGTGTTGGGGGTGACCTTTGACCTCTAATACCAAGCAGAGAGGAAGGTCATTGAGATCAGGGAGGGTTTTAAGACCATAGGGGGAAAAGATCAGGTATAGAACACGTTTAGTTGTTGTGTTTAGGTTGTGGTTGGTTGTGTTTAGGTTGTGGTTGGTTGTGTTTGGGGTTGTGGTTGGTTGTGTTTAGGTTGTGGTTGGTTGTGGCTTAGGGTTGTGGTTGGTTGTGTTTAGGTTGTGGTTCCCAGGCCCCAGGCCAGCCCAGGCCCAAACGGCACCCAGGCCCCAGCCCAGGGGCCTGCACACTGCGCCCAGGGCCGTATCATCGTGCCCAGGCCTGTCATCGTCTGTACTGCGGCCTCATCGCGTCCAAATGCGGTCATCGTACCCAACAGGCCGACTGCGCCCAGCCTGCAATCATCGCGCCCAGGCTGCACTGGTCAGCTCCAGGCCAGGTCATCGCGCTTCAGGCCGGCCATCGTTTTCCCAGGCCTGCAATACCGCGCCTCATACCGTGTCATCGCGGCCCAGTGCCTGCACACGCCTGAGGCCTGCAACGGTCAGCCCAGGCCGTACTGGTCAGGCCCAGGCCCCAGCCCAGGCCCAGGCACACGCCCAGGCCCCAGGGCATCCAGCCCAGGCCTGCACACTGCCCAGGCCTGCACACCCCAGGCACCAATCCACCGCGCCCAGGCCGCACGGTCAGCCCAGGCCTGCACCGGGTCAGGCCCAGCTGCACCACTGCGCCCCAGGCTGGGCCTGGCCTGCGCCCAGGCCTGCAATCCATCGCGCCCAGGCCTGCACACTGCCCAGGCCATGGCCCCACGTGCCCAGGCCTGCAGCCGGTCGCGCCCAGGCCTGTGTCACTGCGTCTGCACACTGCGTTTTGAGGCCGCACACTGCGCCCCAGGCCTGCAGTGTTTAGGTTGTGGTTGGTTGTGTTTAGGTTGTGGTTGGTTGTGTTTAGGTTGTGGTTGGTTGTGTTTAGGTTGGGGTTGTGTTTAGGTTGTGGTTGGTTGTGTGGTTGTGTTGTGTTGTGGTTGGTTGTGTTTAGGTTGTGGTTGGTTGTGTTTAGTTGTGGTTGGTGTTTAGGTTGTGGTTGTGTTTTAGGTTGTGGTTGGTTGTGTGTGTTGGTTGTGTTAGGTTGTGGTTGGTTGTGTTTAGGTTGTGTTGGTTGTGTTTAGGTTGTGGTTGGTTGTGTTTAGGTTGTGGTTGGTTGTGTTTAGGTTGTGGTTGGTTGTGTTTAGGTGGTGGTGTGTTTGGTGTGGTGGTTGTGTTTGGTGTGGTTTGGTTGTGGTTGGTTGTTAGGTTGTGGTTGGTTGTGTTTTGTTGTGGGTGTGTGTGTTTGGTTGTGTTTAGGTTGTGGTTGGTGTGTTTAGTGTGGTTGGTTGTGTTAGGTTGTGGTTGGTTGTGTCTAGGTTGTGGTTGGTTGTGTTTAGGTTGTGGTTGGTTGTGTTTGTGTGGTTGGTTTGTTGGCTGGTTGTTTGGGTTGGTGTTTGTGGTTGGTTGTGTTGGTTGTGGTTGGTTGTGTTTAGGTTGTGGTTGGTTGTGTTTAGGTTGTTGGTTGGGTTTAGGTTGTGGTTGGTTGTGTTTAGGTTGTGGTTGGTTGTGTTTAGGTTGTGTTGGTTGTGTTTAGGTTGTGGTTGGTTGTGTTTGGTTGTGTTTAGGTTGTGGTTGGTTGTGTTTAGGTTGTGGTTGGTTGTGTTTAGGTTGTGGTCGGTTGTGTTTAGTTGTGGTTGGTTGTGTTTTAGGTTGTGGTTTGGTTGTGTTTGATTTGTGGTTGGTTGTGTCTAGGTTGCTTGGTTGGTTGTGTTTAGGTTGTGGTTGTTTGTGTGTTGGGTTGTGGTTGGTTGTGTTTAGGTTGTGGTTGATTTGTGTCTAGGTTGTGGTTGGTTGTGTTTAGGTTGTGGTTGGTTGTGTTTAGGTTGTGGTTGGTTGTGTTTAGGTTGTGGTTGGTTGTGTTTAGGTTGTGGTTGGTTGTGTTTGGTTGTGGTCAGTTGTGTTTTAGGTTGTGGTTGGTTGTGTTTAGGTTGTGGTTGGTTGTGTTTAGAGTTGTGGTTGGTTGTGTTTAGGTTGTGGTTGGTTACATTATGCTTCTGAGTTGTGGTTGGTTGTGTTTAGGTTGTGGTTGGTTGTGTTTGGGTTTGGTTTGTTTGTGTCTAGGTTGTGGTTGGTTGTGTTTAGGTTGTGGTTGGTTGTGTTTAGGTTGTGTGGTTGGTTGTCTTAGGTTGTGGTTGGTTGTGTTTAGGTTGTGGTTGGTTGTGTTTGGGATTTTGTGGTTGGTTTGTGTTTGGGTTGTGGTCGGTTGTGTTTGGGTTGTGTGGTTGGTTGTGTGTCTGGGTTGCGTGGTTGGTTGTGTTTGGGTTGTGGTTGATTTGTGTTTGGGATTTGTGGTTGGTTGTGTTTGGGTTGTAGTTGGTTGTGTTTGAGGTTGTGGTCGGTTGTGTTTAGGTTGGTTGGTTGTGTGTTTGGGTTGTGTTGGTTGTGTTTGGTTGTGGTGGTTGTGGTTGGTTGTGTTTAGGTTGTGGTTGGTTGTGTTTAGGTTGTAGTTGGTTTGTGTTTAGGTTGTGGTTAGTTGTGTTTGGGTTGGTTGGTTGTGTTTAGGTTGTGGTTGGTTGTGTTTAGGTTGTGATTTGGTTGTGTTTAGGTTGTGGTTGGTTGTGTTTAGGTTGTGGTTGGTTGTGTTTAGGTTGTGGTTGGTTGTGTTTAGGTTGTGGTTGGTTGTGTTTTAGGTTATTGGTTGGTTGTGTCTGGGGTTGTGGTTGGTTGTGTTTAGGTTGTGGTTGGTTGTGTTTTAGGATTGTGGTTAGTTGTGTCTAGGATTTGTGTGTGTTTGGTTGTGTTTAGGTTGTGGTTGGTTGTGTTTCTAGGTTGTGTGGTTGTGTTGGGTTGTGGTTGTTTTTGGTACCTGTTATTGTTATGGTAGTTGTAATGGTTGTGATGAGGAGTGTTGTTGTTGTTGTGGTTGTAGAAGTGTTTGTTATTGTTTATGTATATTTACCTGTCTACCTGTTTACCTGTCAATACCTGTATCTACCACAGTTACTTGGCATTAATACTACCTACCACCTACTACCACTATCATAACCACGTACTACCAACTACCACACCTACCACCACCATTATTAACTACCACAACTACAACCATTACCACTACCATCATTATCATCTCTATTATCACCCCTACCCCACCATCACCACCTACCACTCTACCACAACCACCACCTACCATCACCAACCTCTACCACAAACACTACCTACCATCATCACTACAACTACCACCACTACCACAACTACCATCACTATCTTATCTATGTGAATTTAGTTTAGCATGTAAAATGGATTGTTATTGCTTGAGGTGATTTCCTGTGAGCTACCTGTCCATTAAGGGTGATTGAAGAGGGTGTATGGGGGAAGGGAGAGAGAGAGGAGGAGGAAGGGAGAAGAGAGAGAGAGGGGGGGTAGGGAGACTCATTCGCCTCCACCTACTGACTCACCCTTAGTACACCCACCTGAAGAAAAACTCCACCCTCCTCCCTCCCTCAAGAGTGGGTGGCGGTAGTGGTGGGCGGCAGTGATGGGTGGAAGGGTAGGTGGAGGAAATAGGATGTAGGTAGGTGGGTGGGTGGGTGGAGGAGGGTCATGGATGGGTGGAATTACAGGTAGTCATAGGTGGTGTATCGGTAACCCATTAATTATCTTTCTCTCCCACAGGTGTACAGTACGCTACCTGACCACCACCACCACCACCACCACCCACCTGGTTCTCTCTGACGCCCTCTACAGGTTGGTACTGTCACTTCTTATGGCTCTTAAGTACTTTTCCTTTTTTTTTAGTCACTTAATGAGGTAAGTACTTTCTCACTTCTTTCTAGAATGTGGGGGAGGGGGGAGGGAGGGGGAGGGAGGGGGGGTTAAGTTTTCGGTCCTCTTCTTTTCATTCTTTTCTCTCTTTCTTTTTTTATTATTTCTTTCCACTCATTCTGTATGTGTGTGTGTGTGTGTGTGTGTGTGTGTGTACATGAGCTTGAAGGGCGGAGATAATTGCAAGGCTATGTGAGAGAGAGAGAGAGAGAGAGAGAGAGAGAGAGAGAGAGATCTACCACCTGCTGCAAATTAGACGTGTCCCTAACCTAACCTAACCTCACCCCTTCTCACATAACACCTCCAAACTCTCCCGTCACACACCTGTTGTTTGGGAGTCCTTGTCAGGTGTGTGCAGGTGTATAAGACGCACTTAGCGAGGTCCTGTTCAGTATATACACTCACATTAGCAGACGTAAACAAAATGATATTGAGTTTAAGTGTTTGAGAGGAGCTGTAAGTGTGTCGTGTGTAAGTGTCTATGTGTGTAAGTGTGTCTGTGTGTAAGTGTGTGTGTGTGATTGTTATTAGAGGGGTGATTGTTGTTGTTGTTATTGTTTTGTTGTTGTTTTGTTGTTGTTGTTGTTTAGGTGAATTAGATGGCGGGAAACACTTCTCTCAGGAGGGGAGAGAGAGAGAGAGTTATGGTGGGTAGTTAGGTGTGTGTGTGGTGTGTTACATGGTGTGGTGGTAGTGTGTTACATGGTGTGGTGGTAGTGTGTTGCATGATGTGGCGTGATCCTCCTTGTTACCACCTTAGTGTTGTGTCTTATTACACTATGTGGCAACACAGAGTTAAACACTGGCCATTAATGTAATTGAGGTCTTTGTCACTTCCTCCTCCTCCTCTTCTTTTCTTCTCCTATTCTTTCTCCTCCTCCTCTTTTCCTTCTATTTTCTTCCCCCTCCCTCCACTTCTTCCCTCTATCATTCTCCTCCCTCCTCTCTACTTCTCTCCTCCTCTTCTCCCTCTCCTCTTCCTCCTGCTCCTCTTCCTCTTCTATCCTCCTCTCTTCTTCTCCCCTCCTCCTCTTCTTCTCCCCCTCCTCCTCTTCGTCTCCCCTCTACGTCAACTCTCATCACTCCTCTTACCCTTCCATTCTCCTTCCTTCTCTCTTTCTCTCTCTTCATCCCTCATTCTCCTCCTTCCCTTCTTCCCTCTTCTCTCCTCTCTTCCCTTCCCTCCCTTTCTCCCCTCACCATACCAAAGACAAGAACATGCTAACCAACACACTGCCATAGAGACGACAATCCCACCCATTAATGTCACCCTCCCATCCTGACAGACACTCCCTCCTGACAACCCCCCTCCCTGACCCCCTCCCTGACAGTCTACCCCTCCTGACAGTCTCCCCCTCTGACAGTCACCTCCTGACACCCCCCTCTGACAGTCACCCCATCCCTGACAGTCTCCCCCTCCTGACAGTCTCCCGATCCTGACAGTCTCCCCCTCCTGACAGTCACCCTCCTCCTAACCCCCCTCCTCACACAGTTTCTTGCAGGGTACACCTAATTATTCATGCTTCCGGTGTATGTATGCATGTATGTATGTATGTATGTATGTATGTAGAGGATTTGGAGGGATTAGAGAGGATTAGGTGATTATCTAGAAGCGTGTTTTAGGATTAGGATTACCCAATCTTTATTTAATTTCGTGTTAATTAATTAAAAGGATTAGATATTATTCCCTCCATGATTTAAAAAACATTCCTTAATTTTCGATTAAATGTAGTGATCGAAAAGTCCATGTGCACCTGTTTGACTGTAAAACAATGAATAACCACGTATGATTAGTTAACACAGGTGCACAGGAGTTTTGGATCACCGTGAACAAGGCGAGTATATAGCGTTAAGAGAAAAGGGTTTATCTTTAACAATAGCCAATAAAAACCCTTAACCAGACGAGTTGAAAGAATAAGTGGAAGATAAGTGGCTGTGAGAACCATCCATAATAAAAAACACAACACCTCATTCTTAAAACCGGAGTCTTGAGTGTTTGTTGACGTGGGGACTGCTGATTGGGTGCCACGATAAACAAAAGACGATCACTATAGATACGACAACCATTCATAAACATAACACTTATAGTATAGGGGAAGTGCAGGATGTGTGTTGACGTGGGGACTGCTGATTGGGTGCCACGATAAACAAAAGACGATCACTATAGATACGACAACCATTCATAAAACATAACACTTATAGTATAGGGGAAGTGCAGGATGTGTGTTGACGTGGGGACTGCTGATTGGGTGCCACGATAAACAAAAGACGATCACTATAGATACGACAACCATTCATAAAACATAACACAGGGGAGTACAGGTTCTTTGTTTACGTGAGAACAGCTGATCGGCGCCAAGATGTCAACAGAGAGTAGTATTACAGCTTCGATAACCATTCATAAATATACAACAATAATGTGTCGACTTTTTAAAAGGGATTTGTTTTGTTTAGACATGTCAGCTGATTGTGTGTGTCTGTGTGTGTGTGTTTAGTGGTGATGTAGTGGGGCATGTGTGTGTGTTTGTTTGTTTTGCTGGTTGTTGTTGTGTGTGTGTGTGTGTGTGTGTGTGTGTGTGTGTGTGTGTGTCCTCCTCCTCCTCCTCCTCCTCCTCCTCTATTACCAGCAGACAAGCAAGAAAACCCATACATAAATAACACACACACACACACACACACTAAAAAACTTGTGACAGCTCTAGAGTGAACACTAGTTGCAGGGAGGACCTGCACTACCTCCCCTGCCCGCCCATTCCTGCCCGCCCATCCCCTTCAAAAACTCCTAAGTCATTTCTTTATCTCCCTTAAATTACAGGTAAGACAAAGTAAAATCTAGTTACGGTAGAGTCTCAGTGTGTGTGTGTGTGTGTGTGTGTGTGTGTGTGTGTGTGTTGGTAAGTCATTTATTTGGTTAATTTTACTGCAAAAAATATTCACAATTTTAACCCTCCTCCACCCCCTCCTCCACCCTCCTCCACCCACTCATTCCACCCATTTATTCCACCCTACAGTACACCTACCTACTCCACCCTACACCCATCTCAGTCCACCCTCACATTACCTCTTCACCGTCATTAATTATCTTCCCTCCACCCTCACGTCACCTCCGCCCTCTTGGCCAGACGCAGAAAGGTGGTGGGGATGCAGGAGCACAGATGGTGGTGATTACCAGCTGCTGTAAAAACTAGCGACATGTCCTCCTCCTTCTCTCCTTCCCTCCTTCCCTCCCCCTCCCTCCCTCCATCCTCTGTTCCCTCCCTCCTTCTCTCCCTTCCCCCTCTTCCCTCCATCCTTCTCTCTCTCTCTCTGTTCCCTCCCTCCTTCTTTCCTTCCCTAACCAGCTTCTCTTTCCTTCCTTCCTTCCTTCCTTCCTTCCTTCCTTCCTTCCTTCCTTCCTTCCTTCCTTCCTTCCTCCCTTAGTCTCAACCACTAGTTTCATCTTGTAAATAAAACTCAGTATTAATCATTTATTCTATAACAAGTACACGAGTTCGATTCTCCTGATCGTATTTCATCGTCTATGCATCAAAAACAGACAGACAGACAGACAGACAGAGACAGACAGTAGGAGGTGGGGGGACACGTGAGTAAGCTACTAATAATGAGTTGGCTTTGAATTATGAGTCCACCTCACTCATCCTCCTCACTTACCCCTCACTCCTCACCTCTCTCACCTCTCTCACTCCTCTTCACCTTCACACACTCTCACCTCTCACACCTCTCACCATGCCTCATTAGTCTGTCACTCACCTCTCACCCCTCACTCCTCACCTCACTCACTCTACAGTACCGCCGGCCCTGTTTAGTATGTTAGTAAGGGAAGTGGTGGGTGGTGGGTTAGTGGGTGGGTGGGTGATGGGTTGGTGGGCTAATGGGTGAGGGTGGTTAGTGGGTGGGTTGGTGGGTGGTGATGAGTGAGTGTTTGAGTAACTGGATGTTTAACTAACTAACTGTCTGGTTGTTTATTTCTGACTGTCAAATTTACTGACTGGAGGGGAGGGAGGGAGGGAAGAAGAAGAAGAGAGAGGAGGAAGAGGAGAAGGAAAAGAAGGAGGAGGAAAAGGAGAATGAGGGGAAGAGGAGGAGGAGAAGAAGAAGAGATACACAGTTCAACACCAAGATTAGGATCAACAACTCCTCGTGTGGGATTCTGGAAGCTGGTGTGATGCTCATTTGTTTTTTTTGTTCTGGTGTTTATATTTACAGACCTATCACCATCATCTTGTGTCATTTATACAAGATGTCTCGATACGTCCATGAGAACCAGTGTTAGGTTAGGTTAGGGTAGGGAGGTTAGGTTAGGTTAGGTTGGGGATGGTTAGGTTAGGAGGGGGGGTAATCTTGGCTGGGTAGGAGTGACCTGTGGGTTGTGAGAGAGGTCGAGCATAGCGTTGTGTTGCCCAGTGCAGCTGCCATTGATGAGCGCCACATTAATCACTATTACTGCACGCCCTCACCTCTCTCTCTCTCTCTCTCTCTCTCTCTCTCTCTCTCTCTCTCTCTCTCTCTTTCTCTCTCTCTCTCCTCCTACCCACTCTACCCTACCTAAAATCCCCTTGTCACCTACCCCTACCTCACCCTACCCTACCCTGCCCTACCCTACCCCTACCCTACCCTACCCTACCCCTACCCAATAACTATCTACTAACCCCTCAAAAAGAAACCTAACCTAACCTTTCAGAATCTTCTCTCTTAAAAAAAATAAATAAATAAATAAATATATCCTACGATTTTTATTTAATTTTTAATTTTTTTACACTAAGTTATTTTACAGAATGTTGTCACCAGCGTCTTAAGGGGTAATCTCAAGGGGGTCGAGTGTCTGCTTTAATACGTGAGGGGGAAGGGGAAGGGGAAGGGGGGAAGGGGAACATGTAATACTCAGTACTTAAAAAAAACCCCACCTATTCGCTATCTACCTAATTATACCCTTAGGTTAGGTTTAGGTTAGGTTAGGTTAGGTTAGGTTAGGTTAGGTTAGGTTAGGTTTAGGTTAGGTTAGGCCACACACACACACACCTGTACACTCCGACAGGTGATTTAAAAGACACCACATTCGACTCATTAACCTTCGACAGGTAAATGGTGCAGGAGGAACAGGTGAGTTGTTTACATTGGACTCATACCAGAAAGTCTCAGAGAATCTTAAGTGAAATTTTATGCCCTGAATTATTTATGTTAATAGGAATTTCCGTTACTTTAGATGACCTGAAGATTAGACACCCTGGGTTATTTTGTGTTTTTATTTGTTTAGCCATTTTGAGGAGATTTGGTTAGGTTAGGTTAGGGGTTAGGGTAGGGTAGGGTAGGGTTTGGTAGGGTAGGAGTAGGGTGGAAAGTGAGTAGGGTAACTAGGTAGGGTAGGGTAGGGTAGGGTAGGGTTGGGTAGGGTGGGGTTGGGTAGGGTTGGGTAGAGTGGGTTTGGGTAGGGTTGGTAGGTTAGGTTATTTGGGAATAATTTGACGTTAAAAGCTCTCAAACTCTGGTGTCGTGGGAGGGAGAGAGGAAGGAATGATGGAAGGCAGGAAGGAAGGAATGAGGGTCAGAAGGAGGGAGGGAAGGATGAACAGAAGGAAAGAAGGAAGGAAGGTGTGAGGTAAGGGAAAAGAAGGAAGGAAACGGGAGGGGCTGGGAGATTAAGAGTATAAGCCCCGCCCAGTGAGGTGTGGCCGCGTTCAAATAAACATTAAGAGTTGCGACAGGAGACAGATCTGACTTTAAACTCGCTCATGAAACGCGTCCTTGTTGACTCCGCTATTATGGGGACGTTTGGGCCCTCTTTACCGTCTAGAGAGAGAGACTGTGTTAGACTCTCTCTCTCTCTCTCTCTAAGGTTCGTTGAAACACAGATGAAGTTTGTTTATTTTCTTAACACCTCCAGACTCCTAGGGGTGTCATGGCAGGCACTCTGACATGACAGCTGTGACAACGGCACTGTGGCACTATGACCAACACACAGATTAGCGGTTCATACTACATAGTGTTATCTAAGTGTGTAGGAAGTGTGTGTGTGGTGTGTGTATGTGTGATCGTCATAAAACACTCATGGGGTGTAGATATAGGGATGGATGGATACACATGTGTAGTGAGGAGGTCTGTGAGGAGAGAGATGGAGGAGAGGGTTGGAGGGAAAAAGTGGGGAGGTGGTCGTGGTGGAGATGAGTGTAGAGTCTTTGGTTTCAGACAAGTTAAGAATGATGTGATTCAGAGAGAGAGAGAGAGAGAGAGAGTCAATCAATCCAGTAATGTCAGGAACCAAACTCAACCCAAACAAGATCAGGTGAAATCATAACCTCGTCTACACCAGAGCCAATGACCTAGATAATGGGGGGATATACAATTGACCTGATGCTGTGTTAGCCAATCAGACAGCTCCTCCAGGTATATGCAATCACCATATCAGGGGCTGTGTGATCTGGTGAAAACAGGTTCACCAGGTAGGAGGTTTGGAGGGAGGGGGTGGTGGTAGTTGGCTTCAAAAAGGGGCATTGGCTGGTGGGTGATCTATCTTCGTAGGGGCCCCTCCTCCCCACCCCACCCACCCCTTTGTCGGTGTAGTCCACAGGAGGCTTCGCGGTGGTTCCAAGGTGACCTGGAAGATGTCGTAAATGGTGTTGATGGTTTCTAATCGGTTTCATCTTGTTCCGAGAGGTTTCTATTACAGGTGATAGCTTCTAGACGATCTCGAAGTTGTCTACAAGGTCTCTAACTTGGTCAGTGGTACCAGGTCCTACAGATGGTACCAGGTCCTAAAGATGGTACCAGGGCCTTACAGATGGTACCAGGTCCTTACAGATGGTACCAGGGCCTTACAGATGGTACCAGGTCTCACAGGTGGTACCAGGTCCTCACAGATGGTACCAGGTCCTCTAGATGGTACCAGGTCCTTACAGATGGTACAGGTCCTCTAGATGGTACCAGGGCCTTAGATGGTACCAGGTCCTCTAGATGGTACAGGGCCTCACAGGTGGTACCAGGTCTCACAGATGGTACCAGGTCTCACAGGTGGTACCAGGCCTTACAGATGGTACCAGGTCCTACAGATGGTACCAGGTCCTCGATGGTACAGGCCTTAGATGGTACCAGGTCCTTACAGATGGTACCAGGTCCTTACAGATGGTACCAGGTCCTTCTAGATGGTACCAGGTCCTCACAGATGGTACCAAGGCCTTACAGATGGTACCAGGTCCTTACAGATGGTACCAGGTCCTCCAGATGGTACCAGGGCCTTACAGATGGTACCAGGTCCTTACAGATGGTACCAGGTCCTCAAGATGGTACCAGGGCCTTTAGATGGTACAGGGCCTTACAGATGGTACCAGATCCTCATAGATGGTACCAGGTCTCCTGTAGGTGGTCATAGAGCCGCTGCAGGTGGTATGTGCGCCCCTGGCTGGTTCCTGTACCGTACAACAGAAGGAACAAGATACCGGGGACGGGTGTAGGACCATGTGAGGCGTGAGGAGGAGAAGGAGTTGAAGGAGTTGAAGGAGGACCCCAGAACGTTGTGTCTAATGCGTCGTCTGTTGTGATACATACACACACACACACACACACACACACACACACACACACACACACACACACACACACACACACAATAACAACAAAAATACGTGTGATTTTTATCGAGTTTTGTCCCACATTGTCTTACAGGTGACAGGATATTGTTGTTGTTGTTGTTGGTTTTTGTTGTTGTTGTTGATAGTAAAGTGGTCATGTGAGAGAGAGAGAGAGAGTCCTAATTATCGTGATACCTTGAAGGGGTTGTATGGCGGGGGGGTGTGGGGATGGGGTGGGTAATTGGTAGGGGAAGGGGCTATACCTGCTCTCACACCTGTTATCCTCAAGATGGTGATGACTCGTCTCAGGTGTGCTAGAGGAGGTGGAGGGAAGGGAGGGAAGGGAGGGAGGGGGAAGGAGGGAGGAGGGAATGAAGGGAGGAGGGAGGGACTCTAGCATCTAATGAGATAACATCTTTTTACATTCCACCACGACACCCTGGTCTCTCTCTCTCTCTCTCTCACATTCTTTTCCTCCAATGTCTCTACCCCTCCACCCTCTGTCTCTCGCTGCCCTCCTCTGTCTCCTCGCTGCCCCCTCCCCTGTTTCCCTGCCCTCCGTCCCTCCAGGCAGTGTGAGGGTCGTGCTTCTCCATCCAGAGTGTAAAACATTCCTCTGATTACACACAGGTATTTATGGTTTTTCTTTCTCTATCTTTCTGTTAGAAAGGAAGCAGGAAGGAGAGAGAGAGAGAGAGAGAGAGAGAGAGAGAGAGAGAGAGAGAGAGAGAGAGGATCCTATTTAAAACCGTAAAAAACCTTTAAAAAGAAAAATTAATGTTTTTAGTAGATCATGAGCCAGCGAATACTTGGTGGAGGAGGAGGAGGAGGGGAGGAGGAGGAGGAGGAGGGGTAGTATAGGGGGTGATGAATAGAGAGGAGAAAAAGAATAAGAAGGAGGAAGGAAGGAGGGAGAAGAAGAAACGGAGGGAGGAGAGAAGGAAAACAGATGAAAAAGGGCAGTAGTAGAAGGGAGGAGGAGGAGGAGGGAGAAGGAGAGGGAAGGGGAAGAGAAAGAGGAGGGCAGTAAGAGGAGTGACTCAGCAAGATGCCTCGTAGAGAAGAAAAAAAATTCTCTCACGTTTTCTTAATTATCTCAGGTAACCCGTGACCAGGTGAGTCTATGCTCTCTCTCTCTCTCTTACTTTCTCTCTTTCTTTCATCTCTTCTCATTTCTCTATATGTTTGTTTCTATTCTCACATAAAGGTAATTATTTCAGCTCCACGTTAACCATTTTCTTTCACTTTCTTCTCTCTCTCTTCTCTCTCTCACACACACACACACACACACACACACACACACACACACACACACACACATCTACCCATAACCACTATAAGAGGGGCGAGTGTGGAGTTCCCCAAGGTTGCCTCTGCTGTTTGACTTATCCCATTTAGAAGTGAAGAGGAACATTGTTTTGGTGTTGTCTTGGTGTTGAGTGTAAACAAGGCTGTGTGTTGGAGGGACTGGGAGGGAGGGAGGGTTGGAGGGGGTGGGGGTGAGAGGGAGGAGGGGTAAAGAGAGAGGAGGGAGGGAAGAACAGTTGGAGAAAGAGAGAGGAGAGAGAAGTATATAGAGAGGTGGGGATGGATGGAGGGAGAATAGAGGGAAAGAATAATGGAAGAAGGAAATGAAAAGGAGGAGTGAAAAAGATGGGTGGGGGGAGAGATTGAGGAAGGAGGGAGGGTGAAAGCAAGAAGGAAAGGATTGAAGGAGGGAGGGAGGTAAGAGGGAAACACGTGTCTCAGAGAAGGCCACATTTCTGAGGTGTTATAGGAAACGCCATACATTTCCTATAGTGTCATATAAGGACATGTATTCGTACTATATATTCAAAGGCTAAATTTAATTACATTTCCATATACATTATCTTATTAAAATCATATAAATTATTATCTTATTTGATCAGAAGAAGATTAGCACCCCCAGCTCATGTCACCTGATGATTGTACACCTTAACCTAACCTAACCTAACCTAACCTAACCTAATCTATCCCCACCAGGTAATTAATTATCTAAGGAGTGTCTGATCTCTAACGTAGTCCACCTTTTCTCTCAAGTGTGTGTGTGTGTGTGTGTGTGTGTGTGTGTGTGTGTGTGTGTGTGTGTGACAGACGCGGCGGCAGTCACAAAGAGCAGTAACTTGAGGTCCACCCTATGACTTGACAACCACTTGGGAGCAGCAGGCAACACTCCACCTGGACACAGAGCCTTAAGGGGACCACCCAAGGGACAATCCTGTACCAAGTTTTATCACATTCGAGGCTGTAGTTGGGGGTCAAGAGGATTTGTTTTTTTATAATATTGTTGGGGTCTATTAGGACTGGGGTCTAATGGGACTGGGGAGAGTGGGGTCTATTAGAAATGAGGGCTATTAGGACTGGGGTCTATTGGAATGGGGTCTATTAGGACTGGGGTCTGTTGGACTGGGGGTCTATTGGGAATGGGGTCTATTGGACTGGGGTCTATTGGGACTGGGGTCTATTGGAATGGGGTCTATTAGGACTGGGGTCTATTAGGACTGGGGTCTATTGGGAATGGGGTCTGTGGGACTGGGGGTCTATTGGGACTGGGGGTCTATTGGGAATGGGGTCTATTAGGACTGGGGTCATTGGGAATGGGGTCTATTGGGAGGGACTGGGGTCAAGACTGGGGTCTATGGGAATGGGGTCTATTGGGAATGGGGTCTATTGGGACTGTCTATTAGGACTGGATTGGGAATGGGGTCTATTAGACTGGGGTCTATTAATGGGGTCTATTGGGAATGGGGTCCATTGGGACTGGGGTCTATTAGGATGGGGTCTATTGGGAATGGGGTCTTGGGACTGGGGTCTATTAGGACTGGGGTCTGTGGGAATGGTTTGACTGTCTATTGGGACTGGGGGTCTATTGGGAATGGGGGTCTATTGGGACTGGGGTCTGTGGACTGGGGGTCTATTGGAATGGGGTCTATTAGACTGGGTTCTGTTGGACTGGGGGTCTATTGGGAATGGGGTCTATTAGGACTGGGGTCTATTAGGACTGGGGGCTATTGGGACACACACACACACACACACACACCTGGCAAGTTGCAGACTCTAGCAATGTTGATCTCCCAAGGTGTAAACTGCTTAATGATGTTGATAGCTACACATTGCAACACTAGAATGTGAACCTGTTAATGTCTCCTCCTGGCCTCGTCATGTGAATTGTGAGTCATTGTATGTATGTTTGTCTTGGTGTTATGTCGATGAATGGAAACGATTATTAAAGTTAATTATTTAATATCTAAAGATTTATTATTATTTAACGTCTAATATTACCATTTGATCTGTTAATCGACGCGTAACACATAGATCGATGTTCATTTGTTTTACATTCAAGTATCTATTCAATTCTCCTGGCATTTATAGTTGCCAGGAACAAGTGAGCATCGTCGGGAACCTCTTGCTCGTGACTATAAACTCTCTCACAGCAGGGAATCCCATCCATCTATAGTTCCTCTGTTTAGAAGGATCCCGAGGGGCTGTACCTCGGTTTATACCCCTTCATTATAAACCCTGTAGAGAAGTGGAAAGTAATGGTGTTTATAATTCCGTGTTTACGTTGTACTCCCGCCTGTGGTTCATTGAGTTTATAGTTTTAGATTGTCTGTTTTTGCCTTTGAACCCCCCCCCCCTTCCCCCCTTTCTATTTTTAGGCTCGGATCTCCTCTTTAGGTTCGGACCCTTCGTTAATATAATCTTGTACTCCTTAGCTATACTGTATAAGGTTTGAATACTTTGTTGTGATAAGTCTCTCTTTCTCTCTCTCTCTCTCTGAATGTCTGTCTGTCTGTCTGCCCACCCACACTCAACACCACTCCCCTCCTACCCCTGACCCCTTCCTCTCCCACCCCTCACCCCACTCCCCCACATACCCACATACTTCAGCACAGGAGATGGGTCACCACAGCTACCAAATGAAACACCTCCTTAAGCATCCTGCCAGAGTCGAGAATTCACCCCGAGAATAAAGGGAAGACAGTCCTAAGGATCGTGGTACAGCACTTTCTTCATCCCCATTTTACCTTAGAGGCGAAAAATCAAGCGAAATTATGGACATTTTTGGTCCGTCTGTCAATTTTTTTTAAATTTATTCATTTTATTATTATTATTATTATTATTATTATTATTATTATTATTATATATATATATTAATATTAATATTATTATTGTGTTGGTCCTTGAAATTACTTTTGCACACACACACACACACACACACACACACACACACACACCACACCACACACACACACACACACACACACACACCACACACACACACCACCACCCCCACACACACACAAACACAGCACACACACACACACACACACACACACACACACACACACACACACACACAGACACACACTTCCAGGATTCAGATTTGCATAAATTTTCCAGAAATAATCTGTTGAAATCCGCTTATGTCTCTCGTGCACAAGAATTCTATTTATCAAATCTGAAATAAAATCCGTGTAATCCATTTTTAACAAAGAAGGATTTTAAAACTGACACACAGATTATTACGAGTTTACCATTAATCTGTACAACATCATATACGCATAAATCTGAAGGGACAAAATCTGGGTAAAATCCTTATTGAAACTGTAGTACAGGTATAACACATGAGAGAGAGAGAGAGAGAGAGAGAGAGAGAGAGAGAGGAGAGAGAGAAGAGAGTTAGCTGTGACTGGGAAGCTTGGGTGGTCCATTGTCAAGGAGGGGAGGAAAAGAGAGGGGAGGGTAGGGGGAGGGAGGGGAAGGGAGATGAAGGGGAGGAGGGGAGGAGGGAGGGGTGAGGGAGGAGTGTTAGTGGGTGGTCTGCAGGAGAGAGAGAGAGAGAGAGAGAGAGAGAGCTTTGTCGATATGAGCGGTACTTTTTATACACGGACATGACACGGGCGGCACCTTTTTGTATACACGGACATGACACGGGGGCACTTTTGTAGACACGGACATGACACGGGCACTTTTGTATACACGACATGACACGGGAGGTACTTTTGTACACATGGACATGACACGGGGGCACCTTTTGTATACACGGACATGACACGGGGGGCACTTTTGTACACACATACACATAATGGAGCGGTACTTTTGTATACACGGACATGACACGGTGGTACTTTTGTATACACGGACATGACACGGGCGGCACTTTTTGGACATGGACACGACACGGGCGGCACTTTTGTATACACGTACATGACACGTGTACTTTTGTGGAAATAGGCTATGACACGGGCGGTACTTTTTGTAGACACGGACATGACACGGTGCACTTTTTGTAGACACGGACGACACGGGCGACACTTTTTGTATAACACGACATGACACGGGCGGTACTTTTGTATACACGGACATGACACGCGGCACCTTTTTGTTGAATACGACATGACAGGGGGCACTTTTGTAGACACGACATGACACGGCGGCACCTTTTTGTATACACGACATGACACGGGCGGCACCTTTTGGTATACGATGACATGGACGGCGGCACCTTTTGTTGACACGGATACATGACAGGGCGGCACCTTTTGTATGACACGACATGACAGGCTGCACTTTTGTAGACACGGACATGACACGGGCGACCTTGTAGACACGGAATGACACGGGCGACACCTTGTAGACACGGACATGACACGGGCGGCACTTTTGTATACACTGACATGACACGGGCGGCACTTTTGTAGACACGACATGACACGGGCGGCACCTTTTGTAGACACGACATGACACGGCGACACTCTTTGTATACACATACATACACGGGCAATTTTGTACACGGACATGACAGGGCGGCACTTTGTATACACGGACATGACAGGGCGTAACTTTTGTAGACACGGACATGACACGGGCGACACTTTTGTAGACACGACATGACGCGGGCGATACCTTTGTAGACACGGACATGACACGGGCGACACCTTTGTATACACGGACATGACACGGGCGGCACTTTTGTATACACGGGATGACACGACGGCACTTTTTAGACACATACCAGACACGGCGGACATGGTGTTCCAGAGTACAAGGTGTAGGAGGCTTGACCTTGACTTGACCTAACCCCTCCGCGCCCCCTCCTTTCCATTTTCCCTCTCCCTCTCCGTTAACCCCCTTCTGCCTCTTTCTTCTCTCCTTCTCCTCCTCTTCCTCCTTCCCTCTATCTTTTTCTTCCTCATTCCTCCTTAGTTTAAAGGTTTATTAAGGAAGAAGAAAAAAGAAAAGGGGAGGAAGAGGAGAGGAGAGAGAGGAGGAGGAGGAAGAGAGAGAGGAGGAAGAGAGGAGAGAGAGGAGGAAGTGAAGAAGAAGAAGAAGAGAAAGAGAGGAGGAGGAGGAGGAGGAGGAGGAGGGAGAGAAAGGGAGAGTGGGAGGAAGGAGGAGGAGGATAACAGAGGTAAGTTCTTTTTATATTCTTTTTCTTTTTCTCTCACCTTTCCTTTCCTCATCACCCTCACCTCATCTCTGCCTCCTCTGCCTCCTGCCCCCTCGACACGCAAGAACACAAAAGTAAGTGGCAGTAAAAGAAAGAGGGAGAGAGAAAGGGAAGAGAGAGGAATGGGGGAGGGGTTGAGGCGGGACGTGACCTCCCACATAGGTCAACTGGGGTCACGAGGGAGGTTGAGGTGATAGGGCAGGAAGGGCAGATAGATAGATAGATAGATAGATAGATAGATAGTGAACCAGACACAATAGATATAAATTGACTAACAGACAGGTAACCACACACACACACACACACACACACACACACACAGTACAGAGGGCGGAGGAACAGTGAGTGTCGGCATCAAGGAGTGTAGGATTCACGGCGCCCACACCAGGACCTGTAGGACACCTCTTAGATCTCTGGCGCCCTGATTAGGACACCGGGACCTTTAGGATAACTCAAATTGGGACACCAGCTCTTATGATGTTTGGATTAGGATGGTTTAGGACATAAGTTTAGGAGTAGGATATTGGGATGGTGGGACACTTTCAGGATGTTCTTAGCAACAAGACATCCTATAGGACATCTTCAAGGTCTAGGTTAAAATATTAGGACATCGTAGGATTCTCTCAGGACATCCCCAACCAGCAGCCATTTTAAGACATCTTCAAAGCCTATATAGTTCAAGACATCAGGACACCGTAGGACACCGTAGGACACCGTAGGACACTCATTAAATGGACACAATAGCAGAAGGTAAACAAAACAGGTGGAAAAAAGTAAACAGTTTGCCTCCTGTGGTATAGCTCAGGTAAACAAATATCACGTGTTTATGTTTTGAGAATTCCCGCGAAATTCTCCTCCTTCTTGATCTTGTTTACACTTGGTCAATGACTTAGTCCTCCTGACGCTTGACGATGCTCGCTTGTCCCCCTGGTCACGTAGTAAACATATGATGCTGTAATTTATTTTATGTCTAAGGTAAAATATACATAATTCTCTGTATTCTTGGAGATTCGTAAGTTTTTTTTTCTCTCGTAAATATAATGAGTGACGGATTATATCTCGTTCGCTAAATATACGATACAAATTTGGTTTCTAAAGGATTGGGTAAGGTTTATAAATTAAGTTTTCCTGGTAAATGATGATGTGGAATCACTGTTAACTGATCCATCCACTTATGTTACGATAAAAAGATGGATCTCAGACTGGAAATGCAAGAAAGTAGCTGACTCTTTGATGATAGAACCAGCACTCTGACTCACAGCGACTCATAAGTTGACTAAACTCCTTAACTCGTGATATTAGAATGTATTTAACTGACTCATTTAACCCAAGACTCAAGAATGGACTCAAAATGGCGTTAAAATTAGGTTAAGACTCTGCAGTATCTTGAGATTCGAGGGAGCGGGTGAGATAAGATTTGATCCAGGTGAGTTATAGCTTACCTGGACATCTTAATGAGGTAATTATGTGGGACAGGTGTAAGGAAGGGCGATCCTAGGAGGGTTGGGCAAGTGGAAGACAAGATTAAACTGTGGTTGGGGTGTGCTAGGAGGATGGTGGTTGTGTAGTAGTTGTGGTAGTAGTGGTGGTGGTGGTAGTGGTGATGAAGGAGATGGTAGTGGTGGTAGTGAATGTTAATGGTGGTTGTGATTGTAAGTGGAGTATGGAGGGTGTGGGGGGTTGCTTATGATGGTGGTAGTTGGTTGTTGTTATTGATGATAAGTTGTGGTAGTTGTTATGTGTATATTGGATGTGTGTGTGTGTGTGTGTGTGTGTGTGTGTGTGTGTGTGTGTGTGTGTGTGTGTGTGTGTGTAGCCTTGTAAACATTTATGTCCTGTACAGATTGACAGACAGGTAAACATATACATAACTAGACAGACAGACAGACAGACAGACAGACAGACAGACAGACAGACAGGCAGACAGACAGACAGACAGACAGACAGACAGACAGACAGAAGGGCAACAGTATCTTGATGAAGGAGGTATGCAGAGAGAGAGAGAGAGAGAGTCATCTCCAGTGAACTCCTGCAGGGAACGGTTCAAGGGCGTCCCTCCTCCAGACCAGGCCACCACTACCCCTCCTCTCCTCCTCCCCCCTTCCTCCTCCCCTTTCCTTTTCCCCTTTTCTCTTCCTCCTTCTCCTCCTCCCTTCCCTTCTCCTCGTCTGTCTCCTCCCTCCTCCTCCTCCTCCTCCGGAATTCCTGAGACGGGCACAGAGGTTCAAGTCACGGATCTCACCTGTCACCTCCCGTCACCCCTCCGTCACCCCTCTCCCACCTCCCCGTCACCTCCCCGTCACCTCCCCGTCACCCCGTCACCTCCCTTCACCCCCCGTCACCCCGTCACCTCCCCGTCACCTCCGTCACCCTCCGTCACCTCAGAATAGAATCACCCGTCACGAACGTCTCCTATCCCGTCACTGAGGAGAATTTAGGACATTGAGAGAGACGAATTAGGACACTGGGCAGAATTAGAACACTGGAGGAGATAGGACACTGGAGGTAGGACACTGGGGAAAATTGGGATTGGGACACTGGTGGAGGACCAGGGATTGGGACACTGGGGTGCAGGAGAATTAGGACTGGAGGGAGGACCACTTCGGTGGGAGGAATTAGGACACTGGAGGGTGGGACACTGGTGGGAGGTGGGACACTGGGGAGGTGTAGGACACTGGGGAGAATTGGGACACTGGAGAATTTAGGTCATTGAGAGCAGGTGGGGACACTGGAGGGAAGAATTAGGACACTACTGGAGGAGAATTAAGACACTGGGGAGAATTGGGATACTGGAGTGGAGAATTAGGACACTGGGAATTTGGGAAAATTAGGACACTGGAGGGAAGAATTAGGACACTGGGGAATTAGGACACTGAAATTAGGATACTGGAGGAAGAATTAGACACTGGAGATTGGACTGGGGATGGAGGACACTGGGGGAGAATTAGGACACTGGAGGAGAATTAGGACACTGGGGAGAATTAGGACACCTCCCCGGTTGTCAAAGAGGGTGCTGGGTTACCCTCGTGTTGCACCCGACACCTTCAAACCTGTCCCAAGCGCCGCCCACTTATTTGGGGTGGGTGGGTGGGTGGGGGGTGTGGGGAAAGGAGAGATGGGGAGGTGGGAGGGATGAGTGGTGAAAGGGATGGAGAGAGGGAAGGAGGGAAGGAGGAGGGGGGAGGGGAGAGGGAGGGAGAGAGGTAGGGAGATAGTCTTTCGTTACACCCTCACCACACCCTATCTACTACCACCCCAGAGAGCACCTACCTTCGTCAGCAGTCACACCCTACAGCTGGTCTCGTGTGTATGTGTGTGTGTATGTGTGTGTGTGTGTATGTATGTATGTATGTATGTGTGTGTGTCTGTCTGTCTGTTTTATTGCTTGGGTTAGTGTATGTATGTATGTATGTATGTATGTATGTATGTATGTATGTATGTGTATGCTATGTTGTATGTATGTTATGTATGTATGTCGCCGCTGATGTAAGTGTAGTGACTCGCGTATAACATGGAAAAAAAATAAAATATGCGAAAAAATATATATATATTATAGAAAAAAAATAAAAAATGGAAAAAAATGATATATTGTGAAAAAAGTGAATAAATTTGTGAAAGAAGAAATTAAATATTGCTAGTGAAAAAAAAAAGATACAATGTTGTGAAATAAATTAAAAGTGACTGAAGTAAATCCTCTTGCTGTAAATGACCTTCCATATGACCCCTGATGGACCGTGACCTTAGTGACCTTGTTGAGGGGTCATCCAGAGGAATAATACCAAAATACACCAATAATGACGTACAATATGGCCCTGTAGTGAGGATAATGCTACTGTCATGACGTGGCTACAGGGGGCGGAGCTACGGCCCTGTAATAGGAATAATACCAACCAATAATGACGTACAATATGGCCCTGTAGTGAGGATAATGCTACTGTTATGACGTAGCTACAGGGGGCAGGCTACGGCCCTGTAATAGGAATAATACCAACCAATAATGACGTACAATATGGCCCTGTAGTGAGGATAATACTACTGTCATGACGTAGCTACAGGGGGCAGGCTACGGCCCTGTAGAGGAATAATACCACTGTGCTGTGATGATTGAGACAACTTAAGAGTTTTGTTGATAAAATTTCAAGAATGTTGGAGTTATGTAGTGAGTTATATAGCGAGTTATAAAGCGAGTTACTTGGCGAGTTATTTATTATGATGGAGGTGAAGACTGGGTGTTGGGGGAGGTGTCTGTGTCTGTCTGTCTTTGTCTATAAACACCATCTTATAGACACCCTGACTATTTCTGTTCTAAATTTCGGATTTTTCTGGAGTTGTAGGAATTAGGACACACACACACACACACACACACACACACACACACACACACACACACACACACACACGTCGTCTGGATGGTACCTGTGGATGTTGCTTTTCTTTCATGCCTTTCACATACATACATACATACATACATACATACATACATATGTTTTGGCTCTAAAAAAATTGCCTCAAGAAAAGTTGATAATTTTATTGTTATGATTTTGTTATAAATATCAATTGTCTCTCACCGTCTCTCTGTTAGCTGCCTGAGAGACAGAAGAGAAAAGAGAGAGAGAGAGAGAGAGAGACCACACTATCTCTCAGGGAGAATGGAGAGGTTTAGTTATCTCTTGTGGTCAGGTTAGAGATAGGTAGGAGAAATACATAGGAGATTAGTGAGAGGTAGGAGACAGGGGAGAGATATGGAGACAGGGGAGAGATATGGAGACAGGAGAGATAGGGAGACAGTGGGAGATAAAGGGGAGAGGGGGCAGGAGAGATAAATAAGGGAGTAGGGGTGATAAAGGGAGAGGGAGGGTGATAGAGAGAGGGGAGGGGAGGGGTGAGGGGAAGGGATGAGGAGAAGGGTGAGGGAGAAGGGGTGAGGGAGAAGGGGTAAAGGAGAAGGGAATAGAGGGGTAAGAGGGGAGGGAGAAGGGTGAGGGAGAAGGATGAGGGAGAAGGGTGAGGGAGAAGGGATGGGGAGAAGGGGAGGGAGAAGGGTAAAGGAGAAGGAATAGAGGGGTGAGGGGAGGGGAGAAGGGCGAGGGAAAAGGGGTGAGGGAGAAGGGTGAGGGAGAAGGGGTGAAGGAGAAGGGTGAGGGGGGGAAGGTGAAGGAAGGGGTGAGGGGAGAAGGTGAAGGGAGAAGGGGTGAGGGGGGAAGGGGTGAGGAGAAGGGGTGAGGGGGAAGGGGAGGAGAAGGGGTGAAGGGAGAAGGGGTGAGGGGGAAGGGGTGAGGGAGAAGGAAAGTGAGGGAGAAGGAGGGGAAGGGGAGGGAGGGGTGAGGAGAGGGAGAGAGGAGATTAAATAAAAAGGGCAAGAGTGAGGACAAGAAGAGGGTGGATGAGGGTCGGCAAGAGGGCGGCGCCACCCACTTCACCCCACCCCCCTTTGCCACCCCGTGCCACCTCACTACTCCCCCACCCACCTTGGTATAAGTGGTAGCTGTCTGATAGGAGGGGTGGTGAGGGGAGATTGTAGAGAGAGAGAGAGAGAGAGAGAGAGAGAGAGAGAGAGAGAGAGAGAGAGAGAGAGAGAGAGAGAGAGAGGAGCTTGTAGTGTCATACATACATACATACATACATACATATACATACATACATACATACATACATATACATACATACATACATATACATACATACATACATACATACATGCATACATACATACATACATACATATATACTACTTACATACATTCATTTCTTAAAAAAAAAAAAAGAAAATCAGAGAAATGCAAAAATAATCCAGTAAGAAAATCCCTATTAATCCACAAGCATCCGATAATCCACCTGAATCCACTAAAAAAAATAAATAATCCGGTAATACTTCCACAAACGTGAAAAAAAAATCCGCAAGAATCCGCAAGTCTTACGAGAACGTCAACAAGCATCTCACGTTGGGGTAAACACACAAGTGACAGTCAGACAGACACAAAATAAACAATAATTCTACGGTCATCACTGAGAGGAAGTTATGAGGGGCATAAAAATTACCAAAAGAGAGAGAGAGTAGAGAGAGAGAGAGAGAGAGAGAGAGGAGAGAGAGAGAGAGAGAGAGAGAGAGAGAGAGAGAGAGAGAGAGTAGAGGAGAGAGAGTAGAGAGAGTCGAGAGAGAGAGAGAGAGAGAGAGAGAGAGAGAGAAGGAATATTTATGCACCATTCAACAACAGAAGAAGACAGGTTGATATGACCTGACCACAAGCTATGATCAACGTGTGTGTGTGTGTGTGTGTGTGTGTGTGTGTGTGTGTGTGTGTGTGTGTAAAACATGTAAATTTATCTGCCTTTTTATTCCCTCTCGTCTGCATTATTATTATCATCAACGACTCATTTACATATTCAATTTCCAATCTTTTTGTCTGTTTGTTCTGTTTGTCTGTTTGTTTGTGTGTTTGGACGTGTTTTTTATCCCTCCTCCTCCCTCCCCACACACACACACACACATGACAGCTCGTGTTGATTTACGCACATATGACTACCTCTTTATATATTAAGCTGCATATTTATTACACACCTTCATCTTCCAGATATAATACCACCATGATGACATGATTGTATGTATATGATATACTTTATGACATGACAACCACATCATAATACAGACACACACATGACAGCGCCAGCCACACACACACACACACACACACACACACACAGTGGAGCCTTAGATTTTAAACCAGATATGGAGCTTAAGTATCAAGAGGGAGGAAGAGGAGGAGGATAGGACGGGGGGAGGAAGAGGAGGAGGAGGAGGAGGACGGGGGGGGAGGAAGAGGAGGAGGAAGAGGAGGAAGAGGAGGGCAGCAACTCAGGTTCCATCAACGTCAAGAAGACAAGTAACACCTTTGTATCACCGCCTCCAACCTTCCCTCCCTCCTTCCCTCCTTCCCTCTCTCCTCCATCCCTTTTTCATCTCTCTCTGTCTCTCTTTTCTCCCTCCTTTCTTCCCTCCTCTACCTCAGTTTGTCCTCTCTCTCTCTCTCTCTCTCTCCTCCTCTGTTCCGATGTTTCTCCGCCTTTATCACTGTTCCCTTAGTCTCGTGGGTCCGTCTGGTTCGAAACATCTTGAAACGTTTCAGATAAGTGATTCGGAACTTCGAATTTAATCAATCTAATTCCTTTTTCTCTCAGTCAATTTTAATCGTAATTTATTGTGTTTTTATTTGCATTTTTTATTATTTACTGTTTTTATTAAATTATTTAGTTTTTGTATTTATTCAGGATTTAGTTGTAGTTAATATTGTATTTTTTTATTCAATGGGGTTCGGATTAGTTCGAACTGTTTGGTGATGTTTCAGAATAGTGCCTTTTGAGTTGTTGGTGCTGTGGTGGTGGTGGTGGTGATGGTGGTGATGATAGTGGTGTTGATGGTGCTGATGGTGATGGTGGTGATGGTGGTGATGATGGTGGTGATGGTTGGTGATGGTAGTGGTGTTGATGGTGGTGATGGTGATGGTGGTGATGGTGATAGTGATGGTGGTGGTGGTGGTGATGGTGGTGATGGTGGTGATGATGGTGGTGATGGTGATAGTGATGGTGGTGGTGGTGGTGATGATGGTGGTGATGGTGGTGATGATGGTGGTGATGGTGGTGGATGATGATGGTGATGATGGTGGTGATGGTGATAGTGATGGTGGTGGTGGTGGTGGTGATGGTGGATGGTGGTGATAGTGGTGGGTGATGGTGATGGTGAGGTGGTGATAGTGGTGATGGTGGTGATGGTGGTGATGATGGTAGGTGGAGGTGGTGATAGTGGTGAGGTAGATAGTGGTGGTGATGGTGATGGTGGAGGTGGTGATAGTGGTGGTGATAAACAGATCATTATTTATATGTTACGTGATATGAATGGAAATTGATGTGCTTGACGGTTTACATACAAAGCCCGGAAACACACACACACACGCACACACACACACGCAGCACACACACGCACGCACACACACGCACGCACACACACACACACACACACACACACACACACACACACACACACACACGCACACACACACACACGCACGCACACACAAACACACACACACACGCACGCACACACACACACACACACACACACACACACACACACACACACACACACACACACACACACACACACACACACACACACACACACACACACACACACACACACACACACACACACACACACACGCACACACACACACACACACACACACACACACACACACACACACACACACAGCCACCAACCCATACTCACGCACTCTGCCGCTAGGATGGTGCGTGTGTTGATGGAATGTGGAGGTCATGAGGGAAGACAGTGTGACAGCCCCCAGCGTGACAGCCCCAGTGTGACAGCCCCATTGACAGCCCCCAGTATAACAGCCCTTGTGACAGCCCCCCAGTGTGACAGCCCCCAGTGACAGCCCCCAGTGTAAACAGCCCCCCAGCCAGTAACAACGTAGAATGTGATAAGGAAGAGAACAAACAAAGTTCACACACACACACACACACACACACACACACACACACACACACCTCCCATGTATATAAAGTGAGTGTTTACCCTCTACCTTGACTCACAACAGCTCATAACCACTCACTATGTATACTAAGTAGTCTTATACATAGAAAACGTAAGAAGGTAATACATTCAAGGAGGGACTTTAGGAATTTAGTGTAAACATTAGAAGAAAATGAAATGTTTATACAGGAGCGTTTTTACACCAATTGGGAAGATGTTTATGGAGAATAAGATGGAGGAAGTACTGTGTGTGTGTGTGTGTGTGTGTGTGTGTGTGTGTGTGTGTGTGTGTGTGTTATCAGAGACGTAAGGGATCAGGTGAAATAGGTGTCATTCCCTTACCTTCAATTTATCAATCTGAACTGGTCACCTATTCCTCTCCTCCCCACCCACCCTCCCCATTTCTCTCTCCCTTTGTCATCCCCACCCGTCCTCCTCACCTGTCATGCTGTCACCGCCCTCACTTTCACCTGTCATCGCCTCTGTCATGCTGTCATCTCCTGCCGTCCCTCCTTTCCGTCAACTGTCAACGCTGTAGTAACTCTTGCGGTACTAATCACTGTCATCAATGTCCATTAGTCCTGTGTGTGTGTGTGTGTGTGTGTGTGTGTGTGTGTGTGTGTGTGTGTGTGTGTGTGTAGGTCCTAGACTCTCTCTCTCTCTCTCTCTCTCTCTCTCTCTCTCTCTCTCTCTCTTCAATTCGATGTTTAAGATGTTAATACTAGTATATAGGATGTGTTAGATGCTTATAAATGGCTTAAAATGTTTATCTATCGTTGTTTAAAGGCCATATTAGGGGTTGGTGTGAGAGGATGTTGAGGATGTGTCACTAGTAACCAGAGTGTTGCCTCCCCCAGGTGTGGTCAGCCTCTACACGACGCTGGTGAGACATCCGGGCGACCCAGCCAGCCAGTGACCCGCCTCAACTCGTCCCTCTCCTCTCACTCCCTTCAGTGCCTTGGTCAGGAGCCCTCCACACCTCCTTCATTGCCTTCCCCAGTGCCTTAGGTGTCCCTTCAAGAGCCCTAAAGTTCCTTGTTAGGGGTTTGTAAGTACCGAGAGCCCCCAAGATGGCCTGGTTAAGCACCGAGTTTTACTTCTACAAGGGCAGCGCCCCCTGTCGCGCCGTCTGGATGACCCTGAAGGTGTTGAAGGTGGACCACGAGGAGAAGATCGTCGACCTCCTGAAGGCGGAGAACAAGAGGCCGTGGTTCATCAGGGTGAGTCTCCTCTCCTCTTGAGTCTGTGTGGTAGTGTAGACCTGTGTTGATGGTGCCGTTTTGCATGCTGACTGGCACGACCTGTCTTTGTGAGTGGTCCATACAGTCTATACAGTCACCAGATACTCTGATTGATACAGGCTCTAACTCTGTGACTGGTGAGCTCTTATTTTACTCTCGGCATGTTTTTCATTAACTGGTCTTGTTCAGTCACCTACTCTCAGAATGTTACGTCCTTGCCTTCTGAATCGATCATACAGTCTATCACGTCCTAACCTAGTAACTGAACCAGACAGTCACCCCAAAAAGGTACAGACTGTCACCTAACTCTCTAACTGGACGAGATAATCACCCAAAAAGCACACAAATAGTCACATCCTAACCCACTAACTGGTCCAGACAGTCACCCCAAAGCAGAAACTGTCACCCCCCTAACTCAGTGCACTCAAGAACAGCACACCGTCACATTCTAACCCACTAACTGGTCCTGACAGTCACTCTTAAGAGCACATACAGTCACGCCCTGCACCCCCACTAACTGGACCAGTCAATTAATACCCCCACAACACAAAGTCCACATCAGCGAGTCACCGTACACCAACTTACTCCCAGATGTAAATAAACTCCGCTATAAAGTCAAGAACGAAAACATATTCACGAGCGACCAGAGGGATTGGACACTCTATATGCGGTGTCGACAGGCTCTCCCGCCCTCACCAAAGGCATTGAATCGTATATAATGTTTATAAACCCCACCAGACCCCGAGACGGATTAAATGTTTATTGTTGATCTTTACAAACACACTTGACTCACGCCCCTCCACCCCCCCCCCCTCACCCTATTGGTTCGTTCCCAAAGTATATAAATTATAGTTGATATAGTCTAGTTAATTTGTAATGTTTATAGGTAATACACGATATAATTTACAAACTATATAAAGAGGTTTTGTATTTGTAACTGTACTTGATCACCTTTGTCAATACCTATACTGTACCTGTATTCACACCTGTACTGTACCTGTACCTTCACCTGTACTGTACCTGTCAAAAGCACTAATTAAATCATGAGTTAGGAGATAAGGTGATATATGAGATGATAAGAATCCAGGTCATACTGTACTGAGATGACCTGTTGCTGAGTCACCTGCTGAGTCACCTGGCCTGACCTGACTCACAGTTAGGCTAGGGATGTGTATGTATGTATGTATGTATGTATGTATGTATGTATGTATGTATGTATGTATGTATGTTGCTTATTAAAACACTATGGCACAGAAGAAGGTATAGTGAGGTGCTTGTGTTTTGTTCTTAACACACACGTAAACACATTCCCGCACGCATATCCGGCCGCACGCATGCACAGTCACACACACACGGTAACATGCATCCAAAACAGCACACACACTCACAGTCGCCTTTATACACGAACGCACGCATACATGACCGGATGTACACACACACACACGCACACGAAACCTGTTGCAAAGGTGAGGGATGACGTCACTGAAGGTATGTGGACAGGTTAATTAATTATAGATTGATAATTGGATAATCCGACTTAACTCACGAACGCAAACAACTTGAGGATGAAGTGATAAATAACTATTATTAAACCAACAAATCCGAATTAAGAAGTTACATCTGAATAGAAGGGATAATCCGACTTCAATCTGACGAACCCAAACATCTGGTGGTGACTTCACGGACAGGGCGAGGCAAGAGACACGAACGCAAACATGGCTTCACTCAGCACTATGTTGGGTCTATGTGTGTGTGTGTGCTCCCCCCAGATACCCTTATACGTCCAGCTTAACGCTCCTCATACTTCGCATCCGTTTATGATTACGTAACAAAAAAAAGACGATTATTAAGCTGAGGATGATCTTATAAGGCGATAGTGAACAGCGGTGAGGAGACGAGGCCAGAAAAAAGATATTGGTATAGTTGGCGATAATAATAATAATAATAATAATAATAATAATAATAATAATAATAATAATAATAATAATAATAATAATAATAATACAAATTTTCTTATAATTTAATAACTAAAAACACAACAAGAAATATTAAATTATTTTATATTTTAGAAGTCAATAAATAATATTAACTGAGATATCTATTCGGAGCACCAACTCTTTATTCAGTTTAATTCTTTCTCCGTCAGTGAGTGAGTGAATGAGTCAGTAAGTAAATGAGCTAAAAGAAGAGGTGATGTAATGGCTTAAAATAGCATGCATGAATGGTGAGGGCAGTGAACACGTAACGAAAGTATTTGTGGTTCTGGGAAAAAGTTGAATCAGAGAGAACGGGGAGGGGTAACTCAGCTAATCCTTCCCCTGCTCGCGTCATGTGTCTGAGGTCGTCACTGACTCGTCAAATGGGCCCTCACCTCCTCCTGCCCCCCCCCCCTCCTAGGTCTGCTGACGGCCCATTGAGGAACTGATTAATGTAGTTGTTAATCTAATCTTAGTTAATTTTAAACACGATGATTAGGCCCTAGTGTTGGTGTTGGGGTCTATCGGAACTGGGGGCCTATTTAGACTATTGGACTCATTTAGAGGGACCTATGTGTGAGTGTATGAGTGTAAAGCGACTCTCGTAGGAAGTGTTTGTACAGGACACACTCGCCCCTTTTGTCGCGGGTAAATAATGGTGACGTCAGGGTATCAACATGGTGGAGACGAACCCCGTTGAAAAGACATCTTGAAATAACCTTTTAAATAATCACGTTATAAGATAATTACCCTAACCATTAATTACGGTGGCCAATAATTACCTAGATCAATAATTACCTTAGACGATAATTACTTTAGATAGAAATTTCGTCAAGATTTAGATAGGGATAAAACTTTTCTTAAACAAATTTCTTTTAAAAGTCTCCGAAGTGAAAAATCAGACTCGGGAGTACGAGGTCATTAACCCTTGAGTACCCAATGGATGTACTCAAGGTCTTCGTACTCAAGGGGTTTTAAAAAGAAGAGGGTGGGAGG
Source organism: Homarus americanus (assembly GCF_018991925.1). Lineage (NCBI taxonomy): Eukaryota > Metazoa > Arthropoda > Malacostraca > Decapoda > Nephropidae > Homarus > Homarus americanus. The sequence continues at coordinate 7,935,028 of NW_024720773.1, read as the reverse complement.
GACAGTGTGTGTGTGTGTGTGTGTGTGGGGCCAGTCATTGTGTTGCCCCCAATGTATAATGGTGCACACGAAGGTAAACACAGATCGTCTTAGTGTTATTTGTTCAATATGTTTGACCGTCTCAAGAGGTCCTCGCCTTCTTCTTCCCCCCCTCTCTCTCTCACTCTCCCTGCCTCCAATACCTCCCTCTCTCCCTCCCTCCTTCCCTGCCTGCTGCTGACCGGTTCACCACTCTCCAACCTGTCTCCTCCTTTCAGTTTTCGACCTTCTCCTTCTCTCAACCTCCGCCCTACCTCCACCCCTCCGCCCTACCTCCACCCCATCCCCGTCGCACCTCCGTCCTATTTACTGTAGATCTACCTCCTTCACCCTCCGCCCCACCTCCTCCAATCTCCATCCCACTATCATCCCACCTCGTCCCACCTCTGTCCCACCTCCGTCCCACCTCCGTCCCACCTCGTCCCACCTCCGTCCCACCTCCGTCCCACCTCCACCCCTGCTGTCAGTCTGAGCCAAATTCCAGCTTGTCTTGGGAGGGTTAAGTAGACAGATCTTATATAAAGGGGAGGTCTTGGCAGCAACTTGTAGATGGTGGGGACTACGTGCAGCCCTCTAGGAACTGCTCGTAGCTTCCTGGGGACTATATATACTGTACACCCCTTGGGACTTCTAGATGCTGTTATTCTCTTAGCACTGACGAGGACTTGCTGGTAGACCCTTGGGAACAACTCGTGGATCTCTGGGAACTGATCCTAGATTTCCTAAGACTGTTCTTAGTGCCTTGGGAAGCTCATAGGACCTTGATAACTTTTGGTAGACCCCTGGGGACTGTTCTTAACCCCCCCGGACGTAGGACTCCGTGGGGCTGGGCTGGGCTGGTCAGTACCGTCGCTTACTCGTCTTAATGTCGCCTTTTACGTGCGTTAAGCCTAATTTGCCCGGAAGGTCCCTAGGCGCCGCGGCAATGCTCAACCTCTAGTCGTCATTTAACATGCAAATGAGGCGCGGCAACCTGAACCCCTGAACACGGACTCTTTAACACTCTTACGGTAGATATTGCCACCAGATATATTATCTTATCCTCTGTTAAGGGCAAACAAAATGATGGATCACTTGAAGATTAGACACCCCAGCTTGTATCCTGTAGTCTAACCTAAACCTAACCTAACCTAACCTAACCTAACCTAACCTAGACACCTTAGCTAATATCCTGAAGATTAACCTAACCTAACCTAACCTAACCCTGCAGTTAACGTTAAGGTGGTTCATCATCAGGGGAACTTGCAAAACCCCAAGTCTGGTCTTTGCGGGGTGCCCTCTTGTTTGCTTCTCCCTCCCTCTCTCCCCCCTCCCTCCCCCCTAACATCTCCGCCTCCTCCCCTCCTCCTCCTCCTCCCTCCCTCCTCCTCCCTCCCTCCTCCTCCCTACCCTAGTCTGCCCTAAAGCTACCCTGATTTATTGTCTCCTGGTAGGCATGACCCTTTACCTTCCCTTACCTCCCTACCACCCTACCCTCCCGACCCTCCCTACCTCCTTCTCTGCGCCTTCCCTCCCTACATTCTTCCTTGTCTCTTATTCTTTTCTTTTCCTTCCTAACTCTTGCCCTTCCTATCTTCCTCCCTCTTCCCTCCATCTCTTCCTCCCTCTCGTTTCCTATTCTCCCTTCCATTTTCCTCATCTCCCTCACTCCCCCTCCCTCCCTCCCTCCCTCCCTCTCTCTCATCATCCTCACCTCAGGGTTCCATAGCTCCTCACAGACTCAGCCTCCTACATATGCTTTGTCCAGGGCCTTGCTAACTTATACCGTGATATCTATGCTCAGTACGTGGCCCAGGTCGTGTTGCTTTACAGGTATGTTGGCCACGTGACCCAGATGCATGGAAACGGGGCTGTTATGCTTGTTACGGGGCCTGAGAACCAAACATCATGACATCGGGGTCCAGGGGTAATTAAAGGAAGTGTTTAAGCTTGCTACAGGGCCTTGTAATAGAGTAAAACGTGACAGAAAATGCTTGCAACAGGGCCAAGTAAGCTGTAGCTGGAATGCTTGATACGTGGCCTAGATAAAGGTGACATGAGAGATTATGCTTGTTGTGTGGCCCAGGTAGCGACTTGTTTTTTATTTATCAAAACTTGAAAAACGATACATAAAATTGTTTGATTTTTAAAGAATAACATTAGAGATGAAATTGACGACATGAATCTTATTAAAAACTAAATTTGTTTAATGTATTTACAACGAATTAGCCGTTTTTGCGTAATGTCAATAATAGATTTATGCGGTAATCCGACTCCCATGAACGTCAGGTTGGACGGACTGAATAAACAAATGAATATCGCGAGATATGACGTCATGCGCGCAGGTCCCCTCCCTCATGTTGGAACTCAGAAGGTAAATAGACCTGGCAAACATTCCTCACAGGCGTCCAAGATGTCAACAATTGGCGCGAAAAATACCACCAGTAGTGTCAGTTTCTTGAGTGATGCTGCACCATTAAATTCTATTATTAAAGAGACGAGATATAGTGGTGCATTAGTTCACATCTGTCACTGAAGGGAGAGAGACAGATAATGGTGGTATTGATTCCTGAGTAATTAATGTTTTAGAGAATTTTATGTAGCGTTATATATATAGGCATTATGATCGTCAGTGTCGTGGGGTCGTTTTCTTTTGGCTAACATGACAAGTATTGCCTTTAATTTACTAATGCATTTTTACACGAGTGACCCCTAATTTCTTCTCCGTTTTCTTATTTTCTATTCTACAAACACATAAATAAATACAGTTTAGTTCAGTACTCATAAAATACATCGAGTACACCGTTAAATTATATAGTACTCACTTGTACTCATCCAATAACTTGTATTTCCTGGTTTAGAGTCCATAGTACTCAACTGTGTTCGTTTCTGCGTTTGTGTTTAGTGATTATTGGACTAAAACTGTACTAAAGATTACTTGTTATGTGAGATTTGTTTTTGTCTGTTTGTTTGTTTGTTGTTTAATGGTTTATTGTTGTTGTTAAGTGCATGACTGTGTTCTGCATCTTGTTGTGTTCTCACCTGCATGAACAAAGACCCAGTGTGTGTGTGACCTGATCTAAGTCCTGTGTAAAGTGTGTTCTAATATTCAGCACACACTCGCCCCTCCAGCAGGACACACGTAAACACCAAGATAAGTGAATTTAGGAGACTTGAATCTTTATCTAAATATGTTCGTCCCTTTTAGACGCTCATTTATTCACTCAGATTTGTTTATAGATGGACGTCAGAGTTGATGTTTCTGAACGCTTATATTTGGCTTATTTATAGAGGAGGTTTACACGTGTCTTGTTGCTTTTGGTGAGACTCAACACAGCCTCGGAGGGGAGTCTCTGATCTCATTCTCGTTTAATGTTCTTCTCTTCTACGTGAGACAGACGGGGCACCGTTACTGTCTCTCTCTCTCTCTCTCTGTCTGTCGTGTGTGAGACGGGGCGTCGTGCACGTTCACTTGGTCCCCTGCTGCTGTGTCTCCTTCGTGTCTCTCTGCACTGTGTCTCGGTGTGGCGTGAGGCAGTACAGTCAGTCACTAATGTCATCTCTCTGTGTTACAGCTCAACCCGCAACACACAGTTCCTACCGTCAGCGACCAGGGGCTGGTGCTCTGGGAGAGGTACGTACCTTCACTACCATCTCCACCATTTAGTCATCCATCTTGGCTGCTCTACCGTCCTGTCCCAAAGTGCTGTCCACTCTACCCCTGACAGCTGCTCTGCTTACTACCTCTTTAGGACATCTAAGTGTCGGGACACACACGACTTAACAGCTAATAAATGTTTTGTCCACTGTTCCTAGGCTCTGCGCCCGTCACTAGAGGGACGTTAGCAGCAACAGATCACATCACCGGCTGCGTCGACCAGCCAACCTATTCTATGGTTCCCTCTGTGTCTTAACTTTTGTGTGTGTTTTTTTTTTAATTCCGTCTTTCACTCGTCGTCACTGTAAAGCCATCTGTCTGGTCAGTGTCTAACTCGTTTTGTCTGTGTTCTGTGTACAGATGAACCCCCAGCACACTGTACCAACCTTCAACGACCACAGTTTCATTCTCTGGGAGAGGTTAGTGGAAGGTTCCTCAAGAGGCGTATTCTTACCAACCGTTTTTAGGAGTCGATGAGTGAAGAATCCACAAGTGACGCCAGACTCTTGTAACTGTGTACAGTTTGTTGGTGTTCCTGAGACTGTGTTGGGAAGGTGTTGGGTCTGTGATGTGTCGTCTCCGAGGCGTCATATCCAGACTGATCATGTGGATTCTTGACTACATCTTAAGACTCTTCTAAAAACGATTTAACAATACGGCCCCGTTTGTTGCCAGCACGACTCACTAGTGTGCACGTGTGAAGTCTTTAGCATCACCTCTCTCTCTCTCTCTCTCTCTCTCTCTCTCTCTCTCTCTCTCTCTCTCTCTCTCTCTCTCTCTCTCTCAACCCACCAAAGATTTGCACATACGGGTTCTTGGCTGGACAAAGCATGTTACTGGACACTGTGTTTGTGATCTATACCTTTGTGTGTTGCCTCAGTCTTGTGTTTGTAACCAGTGTAGCATATATAGCATCTTTATTAGTGTTTACCTTTATATATATTTCTCACTACAGGTTAAGGTTTAAGTAAGAAGTTAATATGGGTGTAAATTGTGCATGTTTTTTTATACTGCACATTTTTATTTTGGTATTTGATTTACAATTCTTTCGTCTATTGAGGAATTGTAACTGTCCCAAGAGTTAATGTTTTGTAAAGTTGAGTACAGTTTTAGAGTATAATGAGACGTACAAATTTTAATATTTTTTGTTTTTTTTTACTCACTGCAAGATCAATATGTCTGATGATTCGCCTCACACTATAGAGCTTAAATTTCCACCAAACTTGAAGGGTTAAATTAGTCATTGTTTATTTTACTACTTTGTATAAAATTTACAGCAGTTATTTGTAATCAGTGTTTGGAAAGATACGGGCATAATGAGTTAAACATGACGTCTATACACACGCCATACCTTATCAGCTGACTGGTGTATACACAGACCTCTGCCAGCTGACTGGTGTATACAAACATATCTCTCACTCGGACACGTTTTCAGTGATTATGTATCGTTATAAATGTAATACTGAAGGTAAGTAATTATAGAATGATATCAATATTATGTGCATTTGATCTCAACATTTTTATCGTATATTTGATGTATTGTGCATTATTTTTTTTCACAGAACGATTGTATATTCAAGGATTGTAAGTGTATGGCCGTTATATATATATACATTTACACTGTGATTAACATAAAAAAATAATGTCATGAAGAAAAATGTTTAACGCATCAAGGGATTCGCGTATTATACACAAGGATGGCTCGGTGTGGTGTATAGAACATTTACATTAGTTAGTGGTAGCAATGAATACGTTTTCTTTGATAACGCGCTTAGAGAGAATAAGATTTTTGTACATATAACTCGCCTAATTTAATAGCGGATGGAATTACCTGTATCTTCCCTTATACGTGGTGTTGATAACCTGATATACAATGTTCCTATCTCTTTATCCACTCTTTTTGACCTTATAATCACGAGAAATTATTTATTATTACAATTTAAACTTAGAATTAGATGTTAAATTCGTATAGGAAGAACAATGGTTAAGAAAGTAATATAATTAGTGTTCGTTACATTTACCCATTATTTAATTTTCTCTAAGTTATAGCCATTATAAAAAACTGAAAATAACTTAAGAGAACACAAGAACAACGCCCTCTGTCCCCTCACACTACCCTAGTGGCTGCGTGAGTTATTTTAGTGATTGTTATTTCTTATTGGGTTGTGTTATTGTTGTTGAGTTGTGTTATTTGTTGTTATTGCATTAAGAGATTGTGTAATTGATGTTGTATACTTTTGAATTTAGGCGGTAAGATTCAGTATTAGTTTGTTATGTGTGTTTGATTCGAGGCGTTGATCGTAGTTTGTTTATATATGCTTTAAGGCGTTCATATCTACCTGAATAAAACCAATGATACCCAATTGTTTTTAAACGAGACACGGTGTAATGGGACCTACCCTAAAAAAAAAACCTCCCCCCCCCCACCCTCCAATCCTATTAGGGTCCCAACCTAATCCAGATGGCTTCTAATCCTAATGGCTTTGATAAGTTAGTGAAAAGTCAATTTGGGGCAATAGGACTTGGCCCCTAAAGTGATTTAGTACCAGATGGAAATATATCATAATATCCCCTGCGTTTTCTCTTCAGTCGTTTTCTATGATGAGTCTAGACGCTGTATCTCACCTCAGGAATTTCACCGTCTTGTTCAACTTCAAAAGGTCTGGTATGCATGAAGGCTGAACCATATCACATCCAAGGCTTTATAACATTTTAAATATTATACCGTAATTATTGTAGAGTAATGTATTATGTATACATGAATGAATATAATGAATAATAGGAAGCGTTTACTTTGTGGTTATTTGAGGCGTTGAAAATCCGTAATGTGATATTTGTGAATAATGAATGACTTCTCAGAGTAATTTTCAACACCTGATGTATATTAACTTATATATTTCGGTTGTTTAATTCAATCTAACGAGTTTCTAAGACACTTAACCATAGATTAAACATTCACCATGGCTGGAATGTACTCAAGTGTGTATGAGAAGGGACTTTACCACCTTTACAAAGTATCACACACACTTGTAATAATAATATAAAAAAAAACCTTCTTGCCGTGTATATGATAGTTAGAAAAGCAGTCAGTAATCCTCTTCCACCGCATACCTTCCCGAACGATCTATAATAACATTGTTTCAGATAATTTCAATATGTTCGTATCCCCTATAAAAAAAACTATAGCATTACTTTCTTCTTTATTCCTCGTATTGTAACTATTTCTCACATATTGAATTGTAATAAAAAAGTAAAAATAGATAGAGAGAGAGAGAGAGAGAGGAAGTGAGCGAAATCTTCTTGAGTGTGATTAAAGAGAAAAGAAATGAAATAGATGGAAAAAAAAATACTTCAGCCTGGAACGACTTGTGGGGTTATAGGCGGCGTGGCGGCGTCGGGTATTAGGACCAGTTGCCAGTGTTGTATTTTCGGGGGCTGGAATTTTTTGTACATTTTCTTCATGAATGACTATTAGTTCTCAATATCCCCCCCCCTAAAAAAATAGTCCTTTCACACCATCAGCATAGTCCCCAGTAACCAAGATAGCCTCCAAACAGCTTTCAGTCCCCTAGAACAGATATCCAGGCTTCTAAATCAGCCCTTTAACTTATATTAGTCATCTAAACTCATAAATCAGCCCCTAGACACCTAAATCAGCCACCAGACTCTTAGATCAGACACCTAAACCCCTAAATGAGCCCCAAGGCCCCTAAATTAATTTCTTAGACTCCTGATTCAGCCCCTAGAAGCCTAAATCAGTCCCTAGACGTCAAAACCAGACTTTAGACACCTGAATCAGCTCCTAGACTCTTTAATCAGAAACAAGACCCTTTAATCAGCCTCCTAGACCCTTTAATAAGCCCTCTAGAGGAGAAGGAACTCGTCTAGGCAGCTATTTAGAATTCCGGGAGTGGCGAAATGGCAGCTTGTTCCATCCACACACACCAATACCTCATCCCTCTACTGCATCCTGGAGCACTGACCCCCCCCCCCTCTCTCCCTCCTTGAATGGTAGGTAGGTTAAGGGAGACGCTCTGGTACTTACCTACACTCTTACCTATCTTCCTCACTCCCTCATCCACTCCCTCTTCACCCTCCCTTCTTTTTTAATCCCTCACTTATACATTTTCCTTCCTTCCTTCCTTCCTTTTCTCTTTCCTTCCTTCCTTCCTTCCTTCCTTCCTTCCTTCTTCCTTCCTTCCTTCCTTCCTTCCTTTACTCTCTTCCCCTCTCTTCATTAGGACTGAATTCTAGCCCTAATTGGTCCCTATCTTAATGGACCCTAGTTCTAATAGATCCCAGGTTTAATAGGCCCCAATCTAACTTAACCATTACGACTTGGGGTCTATCCTATTAGATCTGGGGCTTTTTAGAACTAGGACCTATTAGAACACTACCACAGAGAACCGCTACTATAACCTGGCGAACGTTAGCCTGGCGTAATTTCCATAAGTGTAACATCCTATACTGAGGGGAAACGCCAGGCTTTACTTACTGCTCGTTCTGGCGTTGAGAATATCATGTGAGAGATGCATCTTTGAAGTCTTTGTTATAGTTTGATCTCAGGGTGACGTCGGTGAGTTGGGAGGTGTTTAGATATTTCCCATAGTCTTGAGGTTGTCTGGGAAATATCTCCTATCTTTCTATCTCCCGTTCAGAAATAAGTATATGCTATAGTAATAACTGGGAAGTCAAAGAAAACATCCCTATATGGAATACAAATATAGCACAGTCTACCCTTAACCCATCCAAGAGTCTTCATTTTCTATGGCCCCGGGTTGGACGACACACACACACACACACACACACACCAGCATATTAACCCCCCTGCTTTCTTTGCTTTCTCTTAGTGGAGTCCTTCCTCCCTCCGACCCTCCAACCATCCCTCCCTCCGACCCTCCAACCATCCCTCCCTCCCTCCGACCCTCTCTCCATTCCCCCTTTCAACCCTCCATCCTTACCACGTCTCACACTTTGTTACTTCCCCTCGCCACTTCTCTCGTTCATTCCAGCCCTCCCCTTCTCCTCCTCCCTCCTCCCTCCCCTCCTCCCTACCCCTCCCTCGATTCATCCAACCCTCCCTTCCTATATCCTCCTCTCCTCCTCCTCCCTCCCCCTCCTCCATCCCTCCCTCCTCCCTCCCTCCCTCCCTCCTCCTCCCTCCCTCCCCCCTCCCTCCTATCCCTCCCCTCCCTTCCCCCCCCTTTCCTTATCCTGTTACTGCTTATATACTCGTATTTTCTCTCTTCCTTCCTTTCTCCCTCCCCTCTTCCCCCTGCCTCATTCCCCTGCCTCTTCTCCCCTCCCTCCCTCCCTTCGCCCCCTGCCTCTTCCCCTCCTCTTTCCTCCCTTCCTTCCTGCCTCTTCCTCCCTCCTCACCACAGTAGACAATATGCCATTAAGTTTTGAATTGAATTGAATTGAACATCATTGTGCTGCCATAGAGGATTGTGGCGCTTACACATTACTTACCCTCCCTCCCTCCCTCCCTCCTCCCTCCCTCCCTCCTCCTCCCTCCCTCCCTCCCTCCCTCCCTCCCTCCCTCCCTCCCTCCCTCCTCCCTCCCTCCCTCCCTCCCTCCCAGTCTACAACAACTCCATTCCCCTTCCTGAGAGAGAGAGAGAGAGAGAGAGAGAGAGAGAGACCAGGTATTTGATACATTAGTGAGCCAGGTGAGGCCAAGGTCAACCCCAGAATGTGTGTAAGTCGTAATCACCCCCTCTCTCTCTCTCTCTTCTGTTTTCTTTTTCTTTAATTGTTCTCTTTCTTTTTTTCGTTTTTTAATGTCTCTTCTTTCTTTATTTTCATTTTTCCTTTTCTTTCTCTCTGTGTGTTCTCTTATTTCTCTCTCTTCTTCTCATTATTCTTCTGAAATTCTTTCCTCTCTCCTACGTAATTCTTCCTCCCTCACCCCTGCCCTCACCCCTCAGCTCACCTGTTATTCCGCTCTTCCCTCCCCACCCTCCCTAACATACCCCATCACCTCCCTCCCTCACTCACCTCACGCCCGCCTGGTAACCCCATGGTGGGCCTCAGACGTGAGGAGAGGGGTGGGGAGAGGGGAGGGGGGCTGTGTTGAGCAGTGAATCTCATTATTCCTCAGCCTTATACCGCTCCTCTGTAGTGTTGACCCTCTCACCCCACTCACCCCTCTCCCCCCCCATTCTTCCTCCCAGACGTCTCAGGAAGGCCTAGACGCCGTTCATTCCTATCCCGTTTAAAAAAAAAGATCCTTGGAGTCCTACGGTATAACGACTACTTTAGCTTCCTTCCTGGGGGCACTCCCATCCTTCAAGCCCCTCGACAGTACCTCTGTGCCCCCCTCGCCGTCACTGGGTGGTTCCTTTAAGGCGCCTGCACCCCCCCTCCCCACACACACACACCTCCTTTCCTCCCTCTCTCCCTCCCTCTCGCAAATGTTCCCTACGCATGCCACGGCGAGTCTCTCTGTTCAGGATCCACGACCTTCTGCTAGGATATCCTTCTTCAGTGTCGCCCGGAGGTAGGGAGGCCCCAGGAACAGGTACTGACAGCCAACACGGGCCCGCCCCTCCACCACCTGTAGCAAGCCTTCTCGTCTCCGCCCCGGCCACAACACCTCCATACATGGTGGTCCGGACGCTGTAAATGGTGCACCTGAGAAGGCCGGTATGGGGACGTCGCTCTCCTACAGGCGATGACTCGTCCAGTCCTTGATAGGGTACACAGGGGGTGTAGAGGGTAGTGAGGGGGTGTAGGGCACCTTCCTCTCTACAGGTGGTGATTGACTTTTTTGTGGAGAAATAAAAGTGGTGGAAGAATATTGGAGGAAGGAGGAAGAGAGTTAACAGTTCGGATATTGAAGAAATTGGTGCAAGTTCCTGTGAGGTGCACGGCGGTGTAGGGAGTGGAGGAGTGCGGGGTACACAGGTGGTAGGAGGAAGGTGCAGGAGGAGGAGGAGGAGGAGGAGGAGGAGGAAGTATAGAAAGGTAAACGGAAACACAGAGGCCAGATAACTGAACAACGTAGACATAGAGAAATCCAACTGTGAGAAATCAAGAGTAATGGAAACTAGAAACCAACAAAATTATCAATACATTTATGGCAGCAACAAGACTAACAAAATACAGAGGTTCATAATCAAGGAGCCTTAGTAAAGAGCACAAGCCAGATTCTCCTTAAACTATTTCTCACGTACATGAAACCTCACTTGAATTATGTTGGGTCCTAATTTGGTCACAATACAACTGAATGGATATCGATTCCCTATTAAGCATTGAGAGAGGGACGACAGCACCACCCCTTCCCACTAGGAACCTTGAGTGTGGGAACAGATTAAGAAATATGAATCTACGTCCTAATGAGAAACCTATAGACTGAAGGGACGACATAATCAAGATATATAAAATGGAAGTCGAGGTTATGGGAAATTGACATAACAAAGGTTCTTACTCTATCCAACCAAGAGCAAGTGCTGGATAACATTACGTACAGGTTAGAGTGAGGTAGGTTAGGTACAGGTTAGAGTGAGATAGGTTAGGTACAGGTTAGAGTGAGGTAGGTTACGTACAGGTTAGAGTGAGGTAGGTTAGGTACAGGTTAGAGTGAGGTAGGTTACGTACAGGTTAGAGTGAGGTAGGTTACGTACAGGTTAGAGTGAGGTAGGACGTACAGGTTAAGTGAGATAAAGTTAGAGTGCTTAATAAGGGCTGCTAATTATTGTGTCAATAGGCCCGCTGCAGTGCCTCCTTTCTTGACCATTTGTGGCAAGAAGGATTAAAACAATGCTTTATATAGATGTGAGATAGAGGAGTGTCAATCATGCCTCAGTATGGAAGTGGTGTTATTAGCCAGGTGTAGAGGTGTGGAAAGATGGTTAATGAATGTCTCAACGATAATGATTAATTATGGAATTGTATATATTCAAGGTGTTATTATAGAGAAGTGTTTGTATCTTAAGCGTCACCTGGGTGTAACCAACTTGACTTTATACAATATTTAGTGAATGATTTATTGGGACAGATTCGTGGATTTAACGTCATATTTTCAAAAAGCTTTGTTATCCGGACGCGACTCTTGATCCGCAGTACTATCTAGTATTCACTCTAAGGCTAACCACGTTTGGACACTAGATATCTGGAAGCCGTTCCGTACGTCACTAATATGGTGAGACGGCGAGGTGAATGGAGGGAGAATCTAGCGGGAGTGGTGGAGGAAGAGGAGTGGTGGCCTGGGAGGTTGGGAGGGAGAGAATGAGGGATGGAGAGAGGTTACATTGATGAAGGGAGAAAGGGAGAGAAAGTACGAAGAGGGAGGGAGGGAATGTAGGAGGGAGGGGTGGGAAGGATGGAACGAAGGTACAGAGGGAAGGAGGGAACGTCTACCATAAAGGTCACCACCACCACAACCACCACCACCACAACCACCACCACCATCACCAATTCACCACCATCACCAATTCACCACTATAACGACCACTACTACCACCACCACCACTACCACCACCATCACCACTACCACCACCACCACTATCACCACCACTACCACCACTACCACTGCTGACCACTACTGCCACCACCACCACCACTACTCACCACCACCACCCACCACCACTACCACACTACCCACCACCACCACCACCACCACCACCACCACCACCACCCACTACCACCACCACTACCCACCACCACCCACCACCCACCACCCACCACACCACTATCACCTGCCACCACTACCACGGCCTCCTATAGACAGCTCCTCCCTCTGGTAGCACCTACTATAAATAATTAAACAGGAATTTGGGTTTTATGGGCTGGTGATGTTCTTGCAGCTGGCACCCTGGTCAGGCAGCTGGCACCCTGGTCGACAGCTGGCGCCTGGTCGACCAGCTGGCACCCTAGTCGACAACTGGCACCTGGTCGACAGCTGGCACCCTGGTCGATAGCTAGTACTTTGGTCGACAGCTTGCACTCTGGTTGACAGCTGGCACTGATCGACAGCTGGTATTCTGGTCGACAGCTGGCACTCTGATCGACAGCTGGCACCCTGGTCGATAGCTAGTACTTTGGTCGACAGCTTGCACTCTGGTTGACAGCTGGCACTGATCGACAGCTGGTATTCTGGTCGACAGCTTGCACTATAGTCAACAGCTAGCACCCTGGTCGACAGCTTGCACTATAGTCGACAGCCCGGACCTTGGTCGATAGGTAGCATTCTGGTCGACAGCTGGCATTCTGATAGACAGCTGGAACCCTAGTCGACAGATGGCATTCTGGTCGACAGATAGCATTCTGGTCGACAACTGGCACCTTACTCGACAGCTGACACAATCCATGATCGACAGTTGGCAGCATACTCGACAGCGGGGACCAGGTATCGTAGATATGAGTGAGGTATGCTTGGTGAGGGGAAGGTATCGTAACGGAGGTGTCATGATCGTAACTACTGTAGGTGAGGGTGGTCTCAGAAGGTCGTCTCTCTACATACAGGGGTCGTATCTCAAGAAGGGTATCGTGTATGCCAGGGTTGGAGGGGGTTATCGTAGGAGTGACAAGCAGTCATGAAGCGTCGTGTCTCCCCGTCCTCCTTCCCGTCACGACCAAGACGGAAATCGTAATTATGAGCAGAGAGAATGGTGGAGCAGCGGCCACCAGGCCTCAAGAGGTGGCGGTGACGAGGCAGTCTTCCTCTCTCCTTCTCCTTCTTCTCTTCCTCCTCCTCCCACAGCATCACCCTCATCTCCCCCCGCCCGCGTGATGCGTGTGACGGTGCGGGTGACAACTTCACGAGCTTGGGTGGGGGCGTGAGAGGGGTACGGGAGGTGTGGAGGTGATTGGTGTTCGCAGGTTGGCGAAAAACTTGCAGGAGGTGAGTGAGTGGTGTAGCATGTGTGGTATCAAGTACTTGCTGCTGCCTCATACCAGACAGCTGGTGACGTCAGCCCCCGTCCATAGCCCTCCCTCCTCCTCCATGCGTGGAGGGTGCGGGGGTGGAGCCAGAAGGGCGCTTGGAGGGAGTGGAGGTAGAGAGGGAGGGAAGGGGGCTGTGAGGGCCGCGGCGCTGCCACCGGTGGGCCCCACACACTCGCTCAGTCACTCAGGTGCCGCCGCCGAGTCTGCCGCTCTCCTCTCCGCTGCTGCCCCTGCCGCCACCTGCCTCTCTAGATACACCTGTAGCACCTGCCTTCACCGGCCCGTGTTGCTACACCACTTGCTCCCTCCATACGATCAGTAGCTGGCAGACACAAGATGTTCCTTGAGGGAGCAGCAGTGAGGCGGGGCGAGGCATGGTACCTACAGCTCCTGCCTCCACACAGTCAGTGGTCACTCTCAAGTCTTACTCCATGGCTTGACACCTGTGACGCTCCTCGATCACGTGGCAGCGTGGGTCGTGGTGGTGTCCTCAGGGTGTGGTGGCGTGTTAAAGCACCTTCAAGTATCTCCTCCTTCACACACAAACCCTCTTAAACGGCGGAGAATTTGTTGATCCTCCACGATGTCCGACACCACAGAGAGGCCAACGCTCAGTCAGGTGGAGCAACAGACCGCCACCTGCAGCACCTCCTCCCCGGCCCCAGGCAGGAAGACTCGCGGGACACGGAAGACAAGTAAGAACCTCTTCATCACGCGCACCTTGTAGATATGTCTGTCGGGGGGGTCACTCGGCCACAGATACATCCCTCCTCCTGCTCCTCTCCCTTCCTGCTCCTCCTCCTCCTCTCCCTTCCTGCTCCTCTTCCTCCTCTTCCCTCCGTCGCGTCCAGCAGGTTGGAGGTAAGTGAGTGATGCCCCCGGCAGGAGTGAGGACCTCCCCCTTGACCTTGGCTGTTGCTAGGTACCCCTCACAGTAGAGACAGGAGGAGACCTTGGTGACAACCTCTCTACCCTACCAAGACATTGCCCTAACACTCAGGGTAATCAGGTCCACTTGTCTCACTCTGTTGCTGTGTTCTCTCTCGTGTTCTCTCTCGTGTTCTCTCTCGTGTTCTCTCTCCATAACAATACACTGATGAACCAACCTGTAGAACTTACCGACTAACTGTGTGTATAATGTTTTCTCTTCCCCCATATCGTTCACTCAGTCCTAAGTCCTACACGAGATAACACATCTTAAGTATAAACAAATATATTATTTCTATTATACGTAAAGAGCTTATATGTATACCCTGTGTCCGTGTATACCCTGTTAAAATGTATACACCGTTTCCATATATACCCTGTTTCCATGTAGACCCCGTTTCCATGTATACACCGTTCTCATGTATACACTGATGTTCCATTCTTGATATTCATGTAATATTAAGTATATGTAGTATTAGGATATTAACTCTTGAAGTATTGTCTAGTGTTACTTAAAGATATACGGGTGGTGGGGGGGGGGCTATGTGGTGTATTTTTCACCATAAGAACATACAACATACAGGTGTTCTTCAGGAGGACAAACTACACCCACTCCCTGTTCTTCGTGTGGTCATGGCGTTTCGTTCTGTCTTTCTTGATCTGACTGGTGGAAGATCTTTTTTTTCCCCCAGTTCATGAGGATGTTTTAACCCCCTCCCAGATTATAACCAATTCTCTATCATATTATTTTCCCTTCTCCCTCCAGCTTATTACACCTGATGATTAAATACTTTACCTTGAAAGGATTAGATTAGGGTTAGGTTAAGGTTGGTTAAATCTTAAGATGAAATATGCTAGGGGGGGATTAATCTTCAGGTGATCTTTATATATAGAGAGAGAATTAATTTACACTGAAGGGGCTACTGACCTAAACTAATTCCCCCCTCCCCCTCCACCCCCACTCTAAGTCTCTAATTTTTGTAGGATTGTCAAAAAGTCTTAACGTTTAATTAATACTTACCATCTGTATAAAAAATAAGACGACTCACATAACTAAGGTAAGATTTAAGTGTAATTTTGACGCCATATTGGATGTTTCAGTCACTGTATCCCGTTGAGACACGATCTTACGCCACCATTTCGAGGTTGATTTTACCTAACGAGCCTTTGAGAATCTATCTTTGTGGGGATCAGGTAGTCACGTTCTCACAGGTAAAGTTAGGAAGCAATATTAGGTAGAAAACATGGTCTCGAGGATGTTTGTTCTCAGAGAAACCTTACCTGAAAACTAATTAAAAACCCTTACCTGAAAACTAATTAAAAACCCTTACCTGAAAACTAATTAAAAACCCTTACCTGAAAACTAATTAGAAACCTTTACCTGAAACTTACCTAAAAACTCATTAGAAAAGTTACCTAAAAACTAATTAGAAAACCTTACCTGAAACTGACTAAAAAACTCACCTAGAAAACCTGGAACTTGTAAGACCTGACTAAGATGACTCACCTGCCTGACTGACTTGCTACCTGGTCATTAGCTCATTAAAGTAGGGGTGTGTGTGTGTGTCCCCAGGAGAATGGTTATGTGGAGGTAAATCACTTAAGTCATGTTTTGAATATGTATGTATGTGTGTATGTATGTATGTAGTATGTATGTATGTATGTATAGAAAGTCACGTTGAGGTTGACCTTGTACCTGGAGGCTCTGTAACTGTCTGTGTGTATGTCTCTCTCTACCTATTACTGACTCGCACTTGAAGCCGTGAGTCAGCAGGTGGTGAATCACAAGTCCATATAGGTAGTGGTAGGGAGGGGGTGGTAGGGGTGGTGGGGGAGGTGGTGGTAACAGTGGTGATGGTGGTGATGGAGGGGTATGCTGCTGGTGGTGGTGGTAGCAGGTGGTGGTGGTGGTACAGCGGTTAGGGCGTCGTCTGTGCTGATTTAGGTCCATGGAGGTATCCCTGGCTTGGGCGTTACCCCTCTCAGACTACCTCGAGGGCCGGGCTGGGTCCTGCTGGTTCCGGAGTAGCCTCAAATGGATGTGCATAACTTTTGATGGTAGCGGGGAACACCTTCTGCTGGTGGGGTGGGGAGGGTGTGGAGGTGGGGGTTAGGGTTACAGGAGGTTGAGTGAAGGTTTGTCATTCCTCTTTAATGGAGGAGGGGGGATTAACTGGAGGTGAGGAGGAGAGTATCAGGCCAGAAGGAAGGTCTTGGTGAGGAGGAGGAGGCGTTAGGTAAAGTCTGGGGAGGGAGATGAGGATTAGCTAGACTGGAGGGAAGACGCGGAGACTCTAATATGAGAGCTGCAGCAGGACGACGGCGACGCAGTAGAAGGAGGAGGAGGAGGAGGAGGAGGAGGAGGTGGCTGTGTTTGGTGAGGTTCCTCCTCTCGTGCCGCACCACTCGTGACCACCTGTTACCCACCTGCCGCAGTTCTGGTCACTCCCCGTGTGTGTGAATGTCGGCGAGGGAAAAAGGAACGCCAGGTGGCCAGAGAGAGAGAGAGAGAGACTGCCAAGACGGACTGTGGTAGATAATTAACATCAAGAATAGTGACTTGTTGGTATTGTTGGGCGTGGGCGCGTCAGGGATGGTTTTGGTCATGGGCGTGGGTGGCTGAGGGCGCAGGCGGGCCTTCCAAGGCTGCTTGCCTGCCTGTCGGCCGCCGGCTGCCTCTCCTACGGACTATGGGTGGGGGATGACGTCAAAGGTAGAAGCAGCAGGAAGAGGAGCTGGAGTTGTTTGTGGTGGCGAGATTCAGCTGATTATAGTATGTGGCGGCCCACCAGATTCCTTATAGGACCGAGAGACATCCCTGGGCCTCATAGTCTCCCCTGGGCCCCATAGTCTCCCCTGGACCCCATACTCTCCCCTGGACCCCATACTCTCCCCTGGGCCCCATACTCTCCCCTGGACCCCATACTCTCCCTGGGCCCCATAGTCTCCCTGGACCCCATACTCTCCCCTGGACCCCATAGTCTCCCTGGGCCCCATACTTCCCTGGACCCCATACTCTCCCCTGACCCCATAGTCTCCCCTGGGCCCTGTTGACTCTTCCAGGATCTTGCAAAATCTCGTCACTCGACCCGAGTTACTTGAGGCCATACTTCCGCTGTCGTCACCCCCCTACACCCACCACCACCCCCCTCCTCTCCCTCAGTTGAGTTAGGGAGGAAGTAGGAAGGTGAGGGAGTAAGGGGGGGGGGGTAGATATAATAGCGGTTACATCACTACTAGATGCCTTGCATGTTGTCTAGGGGAACAGCTGTTTATAATTATATGTTTTGTGGTCGCTTACAACACAACAACCGACGAAATATTTGGATATACTGTAGTACTTCTCACTCTGTTTACATCTCAACAGCGAGGACGGGGTGGGATACAGACACGAAATTTGATAAAGATTAAAGAATATTTTATTTATGAACAACACAAATCTACAACACCTTAGTTACAAAATAATTAAGAAATGTGATCTATGACGTGTGGTTATGGACAAGACAGCCTCAACTCTTCCTCCTTGTCAAGACTAGAGAGAGAGAAATTATGTTTACGTTCTTGACAGCCGAGTCGGATTTACGGTTTTTAGTATGTTGTTATACCGTGCGGTGTTTATCTGCTGTGTGTTTACATATGAGGCAAAGTCCATTAACACTATGTGATGGCGGGTGCTAGATACATAATGATAATATTTGAAGTAGTGAAGATACTGCTAATTATCACATGACATCTCACTCGGTGCTTTTAACTGTACAAATTGAACGTCAGAGATCACCTGAAGAATAGCCACCCCAGCTTATTTCACCTGAAGATTAATCCTCCTAACACTATTTTTAGGGTGGGGTTGTGGGTTGTGGGTGGGGTTAAGGGGTGGTTAATCTTCAGGTAAAATAAGCTATGGTGGAGCTATTACGTATGGAAATCCTATGTACTCTGACTGTAAGCTCGCACATTACATAAAATACAGCTATTTATTCCCGTAACTAGTAATACAGGTACAGTCTCTACGTAACTTTGACACCATCTCCGTGTTTGAGACTCTGAGGATTTAATCAGAAGTACAGATAGTTAATTCCTTGTTATATTCCCGCCCAAAATACTGTAATTATCCTCATCCTTTACAGTTAACGACTTCTCCGTGACCTTTCCGTAAAAGATCAGCCTAACTCATAGGTATTTTTACATAACCAGTTAAGGAAGAAATTTACCGTAAGATCCTTTTTGGAGGAGAGTCTTTTGAGAATCTACCTTATGGACTCTGGTATTTAGGGGGATTTTAAATTAAATATTGACTCGAAGGTTCTGGGGGAGGGGGGGGGGGTATTTCTCATCGGCCACATTTAATAACTTTCCCCTCAATTTCAATATAAGACAAATTCAAGATTATATTTTAAGAATCTATGAGAATTTACCTTTAGTACTCCGGTAGATGGGATTAATTTTGTATCTTAAACGTACGAACATATAAGAATCGATCGGTTAATCTCTGACATGTGGGGATTTACTCGTTTAATATTCTCGTCTGATTCCTAGGATTTCTCTCATCGGCCACAGTTAATGACTTCACCGTGACCTTCAGTAAAGGAAGAGTCTCACTCGTATGCTAATGATGAGAGGTGAGGCTCCCTTCCTTACCTTCCCTCCCTCCCTCCCTCCCTTCCTCCCTCCCTTCCTCCCTCCCTCCGTCCCTCCTTCCTTGAGTGTTACTGACTCGTACCGGTAGGAGAGAGAGAACAGGTACAATACACCAGGTAAGCACAGACCGGTAGAGCTGGTGGTCAGGTGTTAATAAAGCCCACGATCCCGGTTCCGGTAGAGGTTGGGTTACCGGTAAGGTGGGGGTAGGGGGGGGGGGATTGTGAGAGGTGAAAGAGGGGGCTGAGGGGGTGGGGGGTTTTGACGACTACATAGCAGGTTTGTCAGTTCTCAACCATCTCTCTCCGTTAAGTCTGTCGGCCGCTGTAGTGAAGCCGGCTGATCACACACACACACGCGCTTCTCTTCACCAAAACCTACCTATAAACACCTGTTATGTGTGTGTGTGTGTGTGTGCCTGGCCAGTCAGTCACTCAGGTTGTTGCTCAGTTAGTCAGTTAGTTGCGCTTGTTAGACCTCACATGGATTACGCAGTTCAGTTCTGGTCACCGTATTACGGAATGGATGTAGAATCCTTGGAAGAATTCAGAGGAGAATGACAAGACTAATCCCGGGCATTAGGAACCTTGAGTACAGAGACAGGTTAAAACATCTTAATTTGCACTCCCTCGAGAGACGTAGAGTGAGGGGCCACCTGATAGAGGTGTATAAGTGGAAGTCAGGGCTAAACAAACGTGACATTACAAAGGTACTCAAACTATCCAACCAGGAGCGAACGCCTAACAATGGTTTAAATTAGACGAATTTAGATTTACGCGTGAGATAGGTAAACATTGGTTTGGAAATAGAGTAGTGGATGAGTGGAACAAGTTACCAAATATCATCATTAACTCGAATACGCTGGATAGCTTCAAACATAGGTTGGGTGGATATATGAGCAATAGGGGTTGGGTGTAAACGGGACTGTCCAGTATGGCCCGCTGCAGTTTCCTCCATTCTTATGTTCTTATGTCAGTCAGTCAGTCAGCCAGTCAGCCAGTCACTGCTTTTAGTGGTGTTAGTATGGAAAGATATACGTACTGTTGATTTAACTTAACCACACGGACGAACGGGAGATAAGTACAAGCAAGGACGCCACGGACCATGAACCAAGACCCACAACGTACTTAATGACGCCACGGACCATGAACCAAGACCCACAACGTACTTAATGACGCCACGGACCATGAACCAAGACCCACAACGTACTTAATGACGCCACGGACCGTGAACTAAAACCCACAACATACACAGTGACGCTACGGACCATGAACCAAGACCTACAACGTACACAATGGCTCCCCGTATCACGTACAAGAGACTGCATAGTTGCTAAGGACTTCACTTTCCCTTCTGGAACTGTGTGACCTGTCAGACATTCCTCCACTACCCGCGGCCCCCACCACCCGCGGTCTCCACCACTACCTGCGGCCTCCTCCACACTACCCGGGGCCTCCACCACTACCTGCGGCTTCCTCCACTACCTGCGGCTTCCTCCACTACCCGCGGCCTCCACCACCCGCGGCTTCCTCCACTACCCGGGGCCTCCATCATCCGCGGCCTCCATCACTACCCGGGGCTTCCATTACTCGCGGCCTCCTCCACTACCCGCGGCCTCCACTAGGTTTGATTAGGTTAGGTTAGGTTAGGTAGGTTAGGTTAGGTTAGGGGGTTAGCACTAGAGTGAATTATACCTAAGCATCTAACTGACTCACACCAGCTACCACACTTAATAGATGGCAGTAAATATGGCGTCGATCCTGCATTGAGACTCGACTGTAGCTAAGATACAACCTCACAGTAACTGAAGATGATGGTAGTGTTTAGAGGAGTTGATGGAGCAGGTTCTGAGGTCTCCGTCTTCGCCTCCGGCATGAGAAATACCTGGAGAGGGGGAGGTCAGAGGAGGAGGAGGAGGAGGAGGAGGGCAGAGGTGGGGAGGAGGGTGGAGGTGGTGAGAGGGGGTGAGGTGGGTAGGTGGGTAGAAGGAGAGGAGGGGAGAGGTTACGTTGTCATAAGGCACCAAGGTCAGCCACCAACATTCCATTACCACCACGCCACCATCACCACTACCACCACCACCACCACCACCATCACCACTACCACCATCACCACTACCACCATCACCACCACCACTATCACCACTACCACCATCACCCCACCACCATCACCACCACCACTATCACCACTACCACCATCACCACTACCACCATCACCACACCACCACCATCACCTCACCACCACCACCACTACCACCACTACCACCATCATCACTACCACCATCACCACTACTACCATCACAACCACCACCATCACCACTCACCACCTCATCACCACTTACCACCACAACCACTATCACCACTACCACCATCACCACCACCAGCACCACTCACCACCATCACCACTACACCACCATCACCACTACCACCATCACCACCACCGCCACCACCACCGCCACCACCACCGCCACCGCCACACCACCCACCACCACCACCACCACCACCACCACCACCACCACCACCACCACCAGCCACCACACCAGCCACCACCACCGCCGGGCCAATGGTGGAGGACATTTAGCAAGGTTACCTGGCTGTCTACCAGGCTGTCCGTTTCGCTGTACCCGGCTATTTCCTGGCTATATCCGGCTACAATCTATATTTAACAATATTCTTTATAATCCACTAATTCATATCCTTCTGTCTTCCATAATATACACACACACACACACACACACACACACACACATGATCAACACACACACACATGATCACACACACACACATGATCACACAGTAACTTACTTACATCTTGAAACAAACGCGGAGGAATGTCTCTCTCTCTCTCTCTCTCTCTCTGTAGGTTAGTAAACAAGCTTATCTCCTCTCACCTCTCCATCTCCTCACCTCCCTCACCTCCACAGTCCTGTCTGGCTGAGAGGTCACCCCACCCTCCAGTCTCTCATTCTCACCCCCCCCACCTCCTCTCCCTCACCCCTACCTCCTCCCCCACCCCTCCCCTCACCCCCCTCTTTTATCAATCCTGTCTGTCTGTTTCTGTCTGTCTGTCTGTCTGTCATACCCTATCTCCCACCTATCCTCCCCCCCTAAGGTGATGGGGGGGGGAGGGGGAGGGGGGAGGGGTAGTAGGTTATGGTATGGTGATAATGGGAGGAAAAATAGCCCTTACTACCATTATTACAGGTATTACCATCGTTAAATATACCATTCTCTTTGCTGTTACTACCACCATCACCACTATCACCACACCACTATCACCACCACCACTATCACCATCACCACTATCACCATCACCACTATCACCACCACCACTATCACCACCACCACTAACACCACACTACTATCACCATCACCACTATCACCACACCACTATCACCACCACCATATCACCACACCACTATCACCATCACCACTATCACCACACCACTATCACCACCACAACTATCACCACACCACTATCACCACCACCACTATCACCACACCACAATCACCATCACCACTATCACCACACCACTATCACCACCACCACTATCACCACCACCATTATCACCACCACCACTATCACCACCACCATTATCACCACCACCACTATCACACCACACCACTATCACCACCACCACTATCACCACACCATATCACCACACCACTATCACCACACCACTATCACCACACCACTATCACCACACCACTATCACCACCACCACTATCACCACACCACTATCACCATCACCACTATCACCACCACCATTATCACCACCACCACTATCACCACACCACTATCACCACCACCACTATCACCACCACCACCACTATCACCACTATCACCATCACCACTATCACCACCACCACTATCACCACCACCACTATCACCACACCACTATCACCACCACCATATCACCACCACCATTATCACCACCACCATTATCACCACCACCATTATCACCACCACCACTATCACCACACCACTATCACCACCACCACTATCACCACCACCACTATCACCACACCACTATCACCACCACCACTATCCCACCACCACCACTATCACCACCACCACTATCACCACCACCACTATCACCACCACCACTATCACTACACACTATCACCACCACCACTATCACCATCACCACTATCACCACCACTATCACCACCACCACTATCACCACCACCATTATCACCACCACCGTATCACCATCACCACTATCACCACCACCACTATCACCACCACTATCACCACCACCACTATCACCACCACCACTATCACCACCACCACTATCACCACCACCACTATCACCACACCACTATCACCACCACCACTATCACATCACCACTATCACCACACCACTATCACCACCACTATCACCACCACTATCACCACCACCACTATCACCATCACCACTATCACCACCACCACTATCACCACCACCACTATCACCACACCACTATCACCACCACCACTATCACCACCACCACTATCACCACCACCACTATCACCACACCACTATCACCACCACCACTATCACCATCACCACTATCACCACCACTATCACCACCACCACTATCACCACACCACTATCACCACCACCCTATCACCACCACCACTATCACCATCACCACTATCACCACACCACTATCACCACCACCACTATCACCACCACCATTATCACCACCACCATTATCACCACCACCACTCACCACCACCTATCACCACCATTACCTCTAACACCACCACTATCACCACCATCACCTCTACGACTACCATCACCACCACAACAACCATCACCACCTTCTACAACCAACCTCTACCATCACCACTACCACCACCACCACCACCACCACCACCACTACCACCACCACCACCATCACCACCCTACTCCACCTACCTCTACCACCACCACCACCACCACCTCTACCACCATTAATGAGGGTAGAGGGCGGGTAACAGATGACCTGGGGGCATCTATACAACAGGTAAAAACAGGAAAGGAAAGAACTGTTGCCAGGAAATTGCTCAATAGTAACAGTAATTTGTGGTTAGGTTAGGTCAGGTCAGGTCAGGTCAGATCAGGTTAGGTCAGGTCAGGTCAGGTTAGGTTAGGTCAGGTCAGGTCAGGTTAGGTCAGGTTAGATTGAGGGTTAATTGACCTGCAATCCAATCTTTCCTGCCCTAAATTGTGGATACGATAGATAGATTGATAGATAGATAGATAGATAGATAGATAGACAGACAGACAGATAGAACGTGGAGTGTGCACTTAGGTTCATCTCTATCAGTGTGTCCATTTTGCCGTTTGCGTCAATATCTGCGTCGGGAGTGAGCGCCTGCCTCTGCGTCATCGTCCACACACACGTGCGTCAAACACCATGTCTAGATCAGTTGGTGTTTTTTTTTTTTCCTATCCGGGAGAAACTTGAGTGTCCGGTGATGACCAAGAGAACGAGTCGACTTCTCCCTCCTAGTCTTATTTGGACACTGGACTCACAACCGAATCCCCAACCGAACCCCCCTCACCCCTCCCTCCCCCCAATATGGCCAGTACAGTATTTAGAAGACTCGCCTTTGCACTTTAATGAATCTCTCGTGTCTCACCAGGTATAGATAGACGAGGGGAGGGAGTCACACCTGTCTAACCTGATCGTGGGGGACTCGATGGAGAAGCTCGACTTTTAGTTATTTTTGTTGGTGGGAAAATAATTGTACTCCGTTGTGCTTTGAGATACAATGTTGTCATGTTGGGAGAAATAGTTTAGGCTCGTTGTGGTTAGATGTTGGTAAAAGAAAAGATAATAAGAGATTGTTAGCTACGAAGAAATAGATACCTTGAGGGCTGCTGTCTGTGTGTGTTGAAAGATATAGTTTTGGCTCGTAACAATGGAGAAAGTAGTTAATACATAGCTGCCACTCGACGCGGAAACAATTTAGGCTCGTTGTTGTGGATGGCGGAAAACGAGTGTCATTGGCCAATCATGGGAATGTTTACACCAAGAGTAAACAATGGCGTCGGTAAAAAAAAAATGAAGAACAGAAAACGTACATTAAAACAACATCTTACCGAAACACAAATACCAAAATAATAATAATTAATAGAAATTAGAATAACAAGAGGACTTCCCTACCTTGATATTTTTATAGGTATTAACCCTTTGACTACGACGATTTAACCCCTTCAGGACTAAAAAGGATTAAATACCATATCAAGGCAAAGAAACAAACACAAACAACACCAACGTACAGAAAGCAGAGTGCTGTGGTTAGTGTCTGTAAAAGAACTCCCGACCACTTTATTTAGCCTGAGCAATGAAGTAACATAAGGCGGTGTGACTCAGTGTGGAGGATAAGATTCACTTTGTATATACAGCTTGTGTCAGTCCTGTCGATGCTCACTTTTTTAACACCATCTATCATTCCTTCCTTTTTAGAGAGATTTCAATACCTTTTGATAGATATATAAATGACTGGGACATAGATTCATAGATATATAGAATGACGCCACCATAGCTTTTAAATTAGAAATAAAACAAAATACAATCGTGGTGAATGGAATCGCATACTTTTTCAAGGATTTGGGTCAGCAAGGGGGAAGGGGATCGAGTGACGTGTTTGACGTGTCTACGGCCACAACACCAACAGGTCTTCAGTGATGTTTCTGTTACTTATAGTTCAAAAGGAATTAAGATATGGGTTAATAATTGATAGAAAAAAAAGAGGAAGAAATATATTGGATGGAAGTGCACTTAGGAAATAATGAAAACAGACAAAACGTTGAAGTAATGGAGGGAACTTCAATCACAAGCCAACATTGTGGGAGAAAGGAACGTAATTGAAGCACTTGTAACAACAGAAGAAGAAGAAAAAGAAAAAAGATTACACAACAATAAACAGAAAGAGACAACAACAGAAGAGGAGTGTGAGGAGAAGGAGGAGAGCGTCTCACCCACCATTAGATCAGAGGCTGGCCATATCGTCGTCGTCTCCCCGGTGGTTGCGTCACGGAGTTTAAGCGACCTCCAGATATAAACAAATGACCGGGCGCACTATATAAGGCCAACCTCTGGAGCCAAGCCCAGCAAGGTATGTAAGTAAGGCCCCTATGACTTAAAACTCTTACGATATATATATATATATTTTTTCCCTTATCTGTTGTTGTGTGAGAACATATATTATCTAATTGGTTCACTCAAGCCTTGACTGTTTTTCCTGGACTTGGTGACTGTCTGACTATCTGACTGTCTGACTGGATAATTTTATGAAGGGGGGGCATTGTGCGACGTATATTACACTCCACTGGTCTGTGTTTGTTTGTTTTATATTATTTAGTCTCTCGTTGTTCTTACTGTAATAACTAACTCAAGTCTCTGATCAAACATACATAAAGGGTAATTTAACCTTCACTGTACCCAACACTAAGATAAAGTTACAGTGGTACATTATTATCCCGGCAGGTTATTGTTCCATAGATGGATTAATACTGCTTATGGTACAATTCATTAGTTAGAGGTGGTAGTTATGTATACTTAGCTATGTATACTTGTAGCAGCACACACACACACACACACACACACACACACACACACACGTAAATTTATAAAATACGTAACTATTATGTTTTTGTTTTTTCCTTCTTAATTCTCAGTAAAGAAAAGTCATAAAAACACAACAGAAAACGGGGTGCGTGGAAACTGGGTTCAGGGATGACCATATTAGGTGCGTGTGAGAGATTTAGTGGGGGGGGGTGAGGGAAGAAGGAGGAGGGAGGGGGTGAGGGGAGAGGAAGGAAAGGAGGGCATAGGGGATGGTGAAGGAGAGGAGAGAGAGAGAGGAGAAGAATAAGAGAAGGAGGTAAGAGAGAAGTAGGAGAAGGAGGAGTTGAGGGATAGGAAGGAGACAAGTATGTAGTAACAGAAGGATGAGAATGAAGGAGGAAAAGAAACAACGAAGAAGAACGGGAAGAAGAAGAAAGGAAGAAGAGGTATAAAGGAGAGAGAGAGAGAGAGAGAGAGAGAGAGAGAGAGACATTTGCGGTGGTGGTGTTCCCATATGATCGTGTGTGTGTGTGTGTGTGTGTGTGTGTGTGTGTGTGTGTTGTCTCTGAGTCCCCCTCCCCACACATATAAGGAGATGAAGGAGAGAGAGAGAGAGTGAAAGGAAGGAGTGTAGAGACTGAGGGAGGGAGAGAGAGAGACTGAGGGAGGGAGAGAGAGGGAGAGAGGGAGAATGAAAGGAAGGAGTGTAGAGACTGAGGGAGGGAGAGAGAGGGAGAGAGAGGGAGAGGGCACAAGGAGGCAGGGTGATTCTGGAGTCCCTCGCTGACGTCATGGCCAGACTATGCGGTCGAGGCTTGCTTACTGTTTCGGCTTTGTGTTACACTCCCTGTTAGTACACATAGAGTTCATCTGTTGTCCTGTTACTCTGTTCTTGTGTTCTTTCTGTTGTTCTGTTACCTCTCCTGTTACTCTGTTCTTCTTCTGTTACTCTGTTCTTCCTGTTGTGTTCTATCTATGTCTTTCCTGTTGATTATTTTTTCCTTCCAATTTTACTCTCTCTCTCTCTCTCTTTATTCCCATCATCATCATCTTGCTTCTCTTCCTTGATTATCTTGACCTCTTCTTCTGCAGCCGTCTCTCTCTCTCCTCTCTCTCTCTCCTCTCTCTCTCTCTCTCTCTCTCTCTCTCTCTCTCTTTGTTCCCATCATCATCGTCTTGCTTCTCTTCCTTGATTCTCTGGCCTCTTCTTCTGGCCAAATTCTCCTCTCTCTCTCTCTCTCCTCTCTCTATATATCCTTTTTTCCATCTCCTTCCACCACCTCCCATTTCTACCCTTCATCTTACCCCCCTCCTACCCTTCTCCGCCCCCTATCTCTCCCATCTACCCCCTCCTCTCCCCCCTCCCCTCCTCCCTCCCTCGTGTACCCTGGTCAGGTTTAGTCGTTTAAAAGTACTTTCGTGTACTATAACACCTGTACCTCCCTCCAACACACCTGTACCTCCCTCCAACACACCTGTACCTAACTCCAACACACCTGTACCTCCTTCCAACACACCTGTACCTAACTCCAACACACCTGTATCTCCCTCCAACACACCTGTCCCTCCACACACTGACCTGTACCTCCCTCCAACACACCTGTACCTCCCTCCAACACACCTGTACCTCCCTCCAACACACCTGTACTCTCCAACACACCTGTCCTCCCTCCAACACACCTGTACCTCCCTCCACACACTCCAACACACCTGTACCTCCTCCAACACACCTGTAATTACCTCCAACACACCTGTACGTTCCATAGTAAATAATAATAATAATAATAATAATAATAATGATAATAATGGTATAATGGTGATAATTTATGAACGCTATTATTATTATTATTATTATTTTATTATATTAATATTATTATTATTATTATTATTATTATTATTATTATTATTATTATTATTATTATACGTAATAAGTCGCCACATCCTTTCGTACAGACATTCCACCTGTAAAGGTTTGGTTAGGTTAGGGTTCTCTCTCTCTCTCTCTCTCTCTCTCTCTCTCTCTCTCTCTCTCTCTCTCTCTCTCTCTCTCTCTCTTCTTTTCTTCTTCTTCTTCTTCTTCTTCTTCTTCTTCTTCCTCCTCCTCCTCCTTTGTCAGGGTTCACTTTCGAGGAGGGACGATGGATACTTCCCCACCTCTTCTTTACCTCCTCCCTCCCCTTCTCTTCCTCCTCCCCCCCTCCTCTTCCTTCCACTTGGTACCTCGTAAAGGAATTTTGAGTGGCTGGGAGGTGTGTGTGTGTGTGTGTGTGTGTGTGTGTGTGTGTGTGTGTGTGTGTGTGTGTGTGTGTGTGTGTGTGTGTGTGTGTGTGTTCAACAGGTGTATGATTGAAGAGTCAAATACCAGAAACCTCCTTCCTCCTTCCCTCCCTTCCCTCCCACCTCCCTTCCCACCCACCCTCCCTTCCCACCCACCCACCCACCCTCCTTCCTCCCTCCTCCCACCCCACCTAACAATGCCCGGCGGTGCCCTCCTGGAGTGAACGTGTATGGGGTCAGAGGTCAGGGTCAAGGCCGTATGACCCGGGGGAGGGAGTAGAGGGGGGAAGAGGCATCGAACTCTAGGTAGACTGAAGGGCGCGACTGAGACAACCTGGAAGTGAGACATTCTGGTATGTGACGGTGAGAGAGAGGTGAGAGAAGAAGGAGAAGAGGTGAAGAGGGAGAAGTGAGACAGACCATCAGTGGAGACGAAGCGAACCAATATGCAAATTAGGAGGGAGGGAGGGAGTGGGGGGGCGGGAGAGAGGTGAGAGAGAAAGGGCGTGCCCATGTACTTTCATTTTAGGGTAGACAAAGAGAGAGCGCGACGTGAATAAAAGGAATAATGAAACAATGAACAAAAATACGAAAAAATAGCGAAGTGAATCACCAACACACACACACACACACACACACACACACACAGAGGAGGAATGTGAGTGGGGAGATCTGTATAACCAAAGAAGGAGAGGAAAAGGAGGAGGAAGAAGGACGAAGGAGGAGGAGGAGGAGGAAGGAAGGACCGTTATTGAGATAAAGAGAGAGAGCCTGGTAAGTTCATCACCTCCGTCCTGTCCTCCTGGGCCCCAACCTAACCTAACTCTTACATCTGGGGCCCATTAGATTCAAGGGCCTAATATAGGAATGAGAGTCTATTTTAGATCTAGAGACCTTATGGACGTCGACCATTTTGGAATCAAGATACACACATAGACACACTCACAGACACGCACACACACACAGACACACACACAAACACACATCCATATATACACAGATAGACACACAGACAGACAGACAGACACACCCTCCTGCAGACGTCGATGAAGGGGGAACTTCCTAAAACTGATGTCTCTGGGCCAAACAACAAGAGGGACCTCACATATTTAGTGCAGTTGGACCTTAAGAATGCCACCCTCCCACCCCCCACTCCCGCTCCTCATCCTCACCTCACCCCTCCCCACCCCCCCCACTCCCACTCCTCCTCCTCACCTCCCCTCTCCACCTCAAACTACCCTTCTGAACCCCCCTCCACTTTACCTTCCTGCTGCTTTACTATCAAACCTAACCTATCCCCAACCAAACCCTAACCTAGCAAACCTAACCAAATATGTTTCTAGTTGTTATCATTAGTGGCGTCAGGTTTCAGAGGGGTCGTTACGTAGACCAAAATCAGAGAGTTAGCCATATTGGGGGGTGGGGAGGGAGGAGGAGGGGGAGGGGGAGGGAGGAGGAGGGAGGAGGAGGGAGGAGGAGGGAAGGTGAACTCAAGATATTACCAGCCTGAGGCCATCTGTTACCATCTAAGAGAGGGAAGTGGTTACATAGGAAGGGGGTGTGGGAGGAGGGGTAGGAGAGGGGCAGTTGTGTTGTGTTGTGTTGAGGAAGAGATGTGATGTCTTGTGTGTTGCGTTGAGGTGGGTGGTCCAATGGAGGAGGAGGAGGAGGAGGAGGGGGGAGGAAGAAGAGGAGGAGGTGGGAGGAAGAAGAGGAGGAGACGGACTGAAATATACACACTCGTATACAAACACACAAACACACACATACACACACACAGTCTCTACAAACAAAAGAGGAGGAGAAGGCAGGTATTGTTTGTTTCTTTGTTTGTTGCAATAAAAACAAACACCTCACTCCCTCCTCAGGTAGTTCCTTACTCTGATAGATGAGGTTAATAAAATGAGAAGGAATTTCGTATATAACTGTAAATCATTTTCCTGTTTGATGACGTGTTTACATTTGCTTACATCGTGTGTTTGTTCGTGTGTTTGTTCGTGTGTTTGTTCATTTGTCGAGTTAATTTTGTCTTTGTGTTTTTGTTGAGTTTTGATTGGTTGATTTTTTTTCTTTCTTTCTTTAATAGGAAAAGAGAAGACGTAATGTATGGAGATAAATGTGAATGTTTTTCTCTCTCCTCTCTTTCCTTCCTTCGTTCCTTCCTTATTTCCTTCCTTCCTTCCTTCCTCAACCCCCTCTCCCTTCCCCACCCCATGCCTTCCTTCCCCCCCTTCTCCTCATCCCATTTCTTCCCTTTCTATCTCCTTCCTTCCTTCCTTCCTTCCCTCCTTCCTTCCTTCGTTCCTTCCTTATTTCCTTCCTTCCTTCCTTCCTCAACCCCCTCTCCCTTCCCCACCCCATGCCTTCCTTCCCCCCCTTCTCCTCATCCCATTTCTTCCCTTTCTATCTCCTTCCTTCCTTCCTTCCTTCCTTCCTTCCTTCCTTCCACACCAAAACTAATTACCCTCCATCAAAACACAAGACTGAACAACCACAATGGCGACTAAACTACACCAAGACTCTACTTTAACTACCTAACAATACCAATTAATTAACAATATCAACATAGAGAATAATTTAACTTATTATCAATGTTAATTTTAACCTGATGATTAAATAAACTTAACTCTAGTCTTAACATGATTTGGACGCCATATTGAATCTGTTTTTTTGTAGTTGTTTACGATTTTTTTTTGGACGAATCTAGACGAACAAAAAAATACAAAAAAAATGATGAAGAAAACCCCGGATGTGGTTAGAACGTAAGAATTTAAACAACCTGTGAACGCAATGGTGCATGTGAACGCCCTATGTGAACAATTGAGAAAGTGTGTGAACTCGGATTAACCCCACACCCTCCCTCCCTCCCAATTGTGAACGTTAAATGAGTCGTATCAATTTGGAGTGAACGCCCACTCCTCCTCCTCTTGTGAACGTTTAATGAGTGAACGTTAGGTGACTTATGTGGACTGTCTTTGTGAAAGCTGTTACTTTTGAACGCTATTTAAACCATGTGAACGCTCCGGGGTCATGTGAACGCTCCGGGGTATCATGTGAACGCTCTGGGTATCATGTGAACGCTCCAGGTATCATGTGAATGCTCCAGGTACCATGTGAATGCCCCGGGATCATATGAATGCCCCAGGATCATATGAACCCCGTCTAAACTATGTGAACGCTCCGTGAACCCTATCTAAACTATGTGAGAACCCTGTGTGAACGTTAGACAAGCCATGTGAACGCCCTGGAGCGGCAACGTGAGGCGGTAGAGTGAGAGCGGGTAGGTTGGTAGGTAAGTAGGGAGGTAGAGAGGTAGGGTGGTAGGGAGGGAGGTAGGGAGGTGGTGAAGGAGTTCTTTCAGGGAGCTACAGTCCCAGGTTTGTTCAGGCCAACAGACTCTCGTAAACTCATGGTGGGGGGAGAAGGAAGGGGGGGGGGCTTGGAGAGGTGGAAGAAGGAAATGAAGGAGGGAGGAAGGAAGGGGTGGTAGGGAAAGAGGAGGGGAAGGAGGGAGAGAGAGAGAGAGATTGGTAGAAGGTCGTGAAGTGGGAGGTGAAAAAAAGAGGGGGGGGAGGGGGTGAGGGTGAAGGGGGCAAAGAGGTCAATGATCAGTTTCCGGGTGTCGACGGAGGTGGTGGTTTGACCTGATCTGACCTCTGGTATGTGTGAGAGAGAGAGAGAGAGGCCACACAAACACGTGATAAACTCAGGTATTTAGAAACAAGTACTAATAAGAAACAAACGATATCTAAACACACTGGCGCCACAAACACACTAACAAAAACAAACACTAGCTGTCACACTGGTTCGTCACAGACAGGAAACAAACCATTACTCCATAATTCTGGAGAAAATTGTCGATAAAAAACCATAAACTAACAATGATGTCTTTAGCGTTCGTAAAAATTGAACCCCAAAAAATGAAATGAAAACAATTTATTCAGCTGGAATTTGGTGTCTTCTTGTTTTATTTTATTAAGGTAAATAAATACTTGATTTATTCACTGGAAAAAAAAGCACAAGATTAACGATAAAACAGAAAAAAATAGTCGATATATCAATAACTGGCAACTTTATTTATAGCGTTCGTGAGTGAAGGAAAAGAATAATCAAGAAATAAATAAACTTTCTTATATATGAAGGTAAATAAAAAAAAAGTATATTTATTAGGTGTTAAAAAAATATATATACACAGAATAAAGTTAACAGAGTCAGTTTATTCTAGAGAAATTTGTAGAAGAAAACAAATATTGAGGTGGCAATGTTGTCTTAGCGTTCATACGTGGATAAAAAAAAATATTATTAAGTAAGTTTTGTAAGTACTGCATTTTTGACGCCTTTCATTATGAATTATAAATCGTAAATACCAAGAGACCTGATAGACAGACAGACAGACAGACAGACAGACAGACAAATAGACATACAAGCAGACAGACAGGGCAAATATTACTGTCACTCGGAACCCTGAACCCTGAGAGGGACCTTAACCCACGGGGGACCTCTGGGGTGTCTTAGGGGAGGACCTGAAGCCACGGGTGACCTTGGAGGTGTCTTAGAGGGGGACCTGAAGCCACGGGTGACCTTGGAGGTGTCTTAGAGGGGGACCTGAAGCCACGGGTGACCTTGGAGGTGTCTTAGAGGGGGACCTGAAGCCACGGGTGACCTCAGGGTGTGTCAAGGGCAGGCCAAGACATTCCTGACATAAATATTTTGGTCGTGAAATCTAAAATTGTCTCCATAAACGAGTGGAAAGTTGGAGAATTACCGGGGAAAAACATACTGTTGTTTCCCCCTCCTTCTGTCTCTCCTTCCCCCTCCTTCCTTCATTCTTTCCTTCTTTCATTCCTTTCTTCATTCCTTCCTTCCTTCCGCCCTTGCTTGTTCCTTCCCTCCTTCTACTTCTCTCACCCCCTCTTTCCTTCACCCCCCCCCCCTTCTTTCCTCTCTCCCTCCCACGTTTCCTCCCTCATTTTCTCTCTTTCCTTCCTCTCTTCCCTCCCTCACTCCTTCCATCTCACTGTAAGTCGTGACCTGATGGGAGATTGGGGGGAGGGGGGGAGGGGGGAGGGGTGAGGGGGGGGAGGGGGTTCTTCAGGGGAATGATGATGAGGAGGAAGAGGAATAGGAGGTCAGGAGTTGAGGTCAAAGGTCAAACCAGAGAGGAATTAAGGACTGGTAACTGTTTAAAAAGGTCATGAATACTTACAGATACGAACCACTCTTTATCTAAACGAACCTGGAGATAAGAGAGATAATATTTTATGGTATATAGTTAAGAGTTTTAAAGGGGAAATATACAGGTCAATTAGATGTATACCTGTGGGTTGTTGATTAATTTACACCTGTTGGGAGAAATTACAGGTGTGTTAGGTGTGTGTGTGGTTGATTTTACAGGTGTACAGTTATGATTGGTTTGGTTAGGTTGGTTAGTGTGTACAGTATCATAGAGAGTTTAGTTTAGGAGGGGAGGAAGGAGGAGGGGAGGGGGGTGAGGGGAGGAGGGGGTGAGGAAGGGGAGGAGGGGAGGGGTGAGGGAGGGAGGTGAGGAAGGAAAAGGAGGAGTGAGAGAAGGGGGGGGGGAGTAATAGAGATATCATTGTGGCAAAATATATGGTAAGGAAGAGAGAATTGTGGTAGTTGAGGTGATGATAATGATGGTGGTGATGGTGGTGGTGATGGTGGTAGCTGGTGATGGTGGTAGCTGGTGATTGTTGTGTCTCTCTTTATTACCACTATTACCAGCACTACAACCACTATTATCACCTAACACCACCATCACAACACAACACCACTATACCACAACACCATTATACCACAACACCACTCTACCACCACCACCACTCCACCACAACACCACTCCACCACCACCACCACAGAACAAGTTTTTGACCAGGTGACTGCTCAATTTGACGTCTTAATGACTAAACGAAGGTATGTGTTTGTGCTGTATGTGTGTGTGCTTGTGTGTATTTTTGTTTGTGTGTGTGTTTGTTTGTGTGTGCTTGTGTGTATCTCTGTATGTGTGTGTGTGTGCGTGCGTTTGAGTGTTTGTGTGTCTGTATTTAGATAACATATGGTGGATGCGGGGTGAAGCAGAGGTGGATGAAGGGATGGAACAGAGGTGGATGAAGGGATGGAACAGAGGTGGAGTAGTGTGGATGAGTAGAGGATGAAGACACACACACACACACATACCTGTCGGGAACACCTGTCTCTGATACAGGTGTGATGAATTACACCTGTGTATAACCTGTTGGCCACACACACACACACACACACACACACACACACACACACACACACACACCACCCCACCTCCTCCTCCCACAGAAGTTAGTTAGACGAAGCAAATACTCCGACGAAGCAAATACTGACGAAGTAAATACCTGACGAAGCCAAAATACCTGACAAAGTAAATACCTGACGGAGCAAATACCCGACGAAGAAAATACACACTCGACGAAGCAAATACCCGACGAAGCAAATACCCGACGAAGTTAAATACCCATTTTAAGCAATACCGAAGCAAATACCTGACAAGAAGTAAATACCTGATTTGAAGCAAATACCTGACGAAGCAAATTCTTCCAGGGGCACACAGTAACGACGGAGTACTTCGGTGTTATCGTGGCGGTGTGGAGTGTGTGTGTGTGTGTGTGTGTGTGTGTGTGTGTGTAGGTGTGACCCTGTAGGTGTGTATCTGTGTAGGCATGACATTTTGGGGTGTGGTTGTGTAGATGTGGCTCTGTGCGTAAGTGTATCTGGAGGAAGGTGTGTGTGTGTGTGTGTGTGTGTGTGTGTGTGTGTGTGTGTGTGTGTGTGTGTGTGTGTGTGTGTGTGTGTGTGTGTGTGTGTGTGTGTGTATGCCAGGGTTGGGTTGGGGGTGGGGTGTGGCTGGCTGAGGAGGGGAGGAGGAGGGAAGGGGATGGATGGGGAGGAGAGGAGAAAGAGAGAGAGAGAGAGAGAGGGGTGTAGACAGAGTGAGATAAAGGTGTGTGTGTGAGGGGGGAGGGGTGATGCACGCACGATAAGGCCAAGTTATGAAGGCTCTCACTGTCACCCCTGGCACACACACACACACCCACACACACACACACACACACACACACACACACACACACACACACACACACACACACACACATACACACAACCCCTGCTACTACTATACTCTCCTCCTCCTCCTCCTCCTCCTCCTCCTCCTCCTCCTCCTCCTCCTCCCTCCTCCCTCCTCCTCCTCCTCCTCCTCCCTCCTCCTCCTCATCCGAGTATTTACAACAGACATTAATGACATCCTTGAGACGTCAGGGTGAGAACTAAGACATTCTTCTCAATGGCTGAAAGATGTCTTGGAGGTGAACATCTTGAAAGGGTTGTGAAACCCCCTGAGAAAGATCTCACGTATAAGAGATGTCTGAGAAAGATCTACGTCTAGGGAAAGATCTCAAAGTGTCGGAAAGATCCTAAAGAGAGATGTCTAGGGAAAGATCTCACGTGTAAGAGAAGAGAGATGTTCAGGGAAAGATCTCACGTGTAAGAGAGAGATGTCAGGGAAAAGATCTCACGTAAGAGAAAGATCTCACGTAAGAGAGATGTTCAAGAGATGTCTAGGGAAAGATCTCACGTAAGAGAGATGTCTAGTGAAAGATCTCACGTGTAAGAGAAATGTCTGTAGAGAGATGAACGTGTAAAGAGATCTCGTATGAAGTGTCGAGGAAGATCTCAATGCGTAAGAGAGAGATGTCTAGGGAAAGA